>NC_056731.1:1973211266-1973396266 GCF_019279795.1 Protopterus annectens
ATCTGCCTTATCCATTCCTTTTATCACTGATAAATAATTATTTCTACATTACCACTCTGTGATTTGAAAGTGCATGCAGGTGAAGGTTTATTTACCATGTCAACATAATGTGGACCTACCAGAAACAGTGATGCACAATGAAGCCATGCAGTCATGAAAAAAACAGTCATCACATGAATATGCAGGCCATTCCATGCTAGGCTGCGTGATGCAGAACATTTGCATGTAATCTACATACTCAACACAATACATGCCCCCCCCACACACACACACACACATTGAAGTTGTGTATATATGCTAAACAGGTAGAGCTGGGAACTCATACAAGAGGCTACTTGCTTGAAGGAAAATATATGACAGGACAGCCAGAAAGGATGAAGAACAAGCAGAGAAATACACAGAAGGACAATGAGAATAAGAAAGCGCCATGGGTTTAGGGAAAGAGTATGGGCTTGTTTTTTTGTGGGACAGATGCGCTTTGTTTTTTTGTAAAAGAAGGAAGAGGGTGAGGGAAGCACGGGAAGATGGGGATAGTAAGGAGTCACATGTTCTCCATCAGATTGGTTATGGTCTCAGTCCAACAATGCCCAGATAATAAGCAGAATTAGACCCTTTCCCTTATCCACAGGGGGGCATCTTCTCCACGCTATCAGCCATGCTGTAGGAGTACATCCCTACAGAACTTCATCAAGTCGCACTCTTCTCCCCATTCATAACTAAATTGCTTTCCTACCTATATAAATGTGCCTCACGTTGATGATTTATTTAGTCTTCCGTAACATAGATCCCAAACACCTTTCATTCCGTTATCACCCACTTCAGTAACTACTTCCATACAGACTTTGTTCCCTATGTCAGCCACCTGAATATCCATAACTATAGGCTTATTTATATTTTCTTTTTCTTCTTTTTTTTGTAAACCTTTTACAGCACCTCAATAATTGACCTTTCCCTGACTACAATGGTTACATATAATGATGCCATAGCAAATCTGGTATGTCATTAATACCATTTTGTTCCCCCCACATTGTTCTTAGTATTGCTACATGTAATGCATTATTATACTATACAATTGTTTTGACATTACTCTAGTGTTGGTCTCAGTTCACATACTGCATTATGCTGTTTGTCTCAGTCTTTAGCTACAAACACCATTTACTATTTCATGTATCAGACTATGCTACTGAAATTTTCAGTTTTACCTGCAACTCCCAAGATGTGACTGAAGTGTTTCCTCTGTGCGTCCAACCACTACTCCGGTCAACAAACTTAATCAGTTAATTAATCAGTTAATGGATGCTAACAAGGGCAGACACACAAACATATTTATTTATTGACATTTGTTTACTGGGAAAGCCCAACTGGGCACAGGTGTCCTTTTCCAGCAGAGAACTGAAGAGAAAAGCTCCAAGGTATCATAAGTAATGCAATCAATATTTACAATAAGTGTTATAATACAGTTTTAATGAATACATAGCACAATAATCAGTAGAGCAAAAAAAAAAAAAACACTTCATTGTAATAAGCTGATAAGCTATATATATATATATATATATATATATATATGTATATATATATATATATATATATATATATATATATATAAAGAGAGAGAGAGAGAGAGAGATTCTTTTTACTGCCACACCAACCAGGTGGCCAGATTTACAACACCTCCCCCTATCATGTCCCAGCCATTCAGGTCCCATTTCTGAGTCCTACCACCAACCCTCCCTCAACTTAATTTCTTTTAAACTGCAGCAAACAGTTGCTACAGTTTATATACCCTGTTTGCTCAGAGCACTATGACATGTATGCCGTAGTTAAAACAAAATTCTCCCTTTTAAACTTTAACAAACAGGTAGCTACAAATGTAGCAAGCAGTTGTTACAGTTTATTCCCTGCCTGCATGGAGTGCTATGGTGCTCATGTTTACTTAAATAAATAATCTTCTTAAACTGAAACAAACTGCTTGCTACAAATGCAGCAAACAGTTGCTATACTTTATACCCTGCCTGCACAGAGTGCTACAGTACTCAGGTTTTAGGTAAAACAAAAAAGTTTTTTTTTGTTTTGTTTTTAACTTTTAAACTGTAGACCACACATGGAGTACTACATCACTCAGGATTGACTGCAAATACAATACAAGCTGTTAAAGGCTGATATTGCATTAATGGAAGATCGGGATCATCTACTTGCACCCTCAACACTTTGCACCTGGGGCAGATAGACCCCTTGCCCTGCCCTAGCTAAGCTACTAGTAATCTGATTGTACTAATTAAAAGATGATAAAGTACTTTATGAAGTATAATAAAGTGAGGTATTACAATGGAATAAGCAGGTTAAATCATTTAGTGCTTTAAAGGGAGCTTCAAGAAAGGTGTTGAAGGGTGTCAGGAGACCTAAGTCCGAAATGAGCCCATGATAATAATAATAATAATAATAATAATAATAATAATAATAATAATAATAATAATAAGTTTATGAGAGGTGTACGAGTACTAAGACAGATGTGTAAAGAATAAAATGGCAATAATGACTGCATATTTGTAGTGATGTTCTTACATATGATACAGACAAAGACTGACAGAGGATGTAGTGATACAATATAGGCTTGTACACCTCAAGTATTCATAGGCTGCCCCTGTATATAAGGGACATAGGTGTCAGACTGAGGTAAATGTATGAATTTCTATCTATTGGTCCAAGTTATGTTTGAATATGGTTAAGGATTATGTCTGCTTCAGAGAAGGAGTAACCTATGAGACACATACATGCCTATCCACCATGTCCTGTTAATGTCGCAGACAAGGTTTATTTATTGTAGTTTAGTTTAGTTTAGTTTGTTTATTGGGGTGGTACACTGATCACTACAGACCATTTTAGGAGCAGTCCTGGTGAAGAAATTCACAAAAAAAGAAGATAGAACAAATTCAGAAACACAGACTAATCAGAGAAGGTAGGTAACCCCATAGACAATTGATGAAATATATAAATATTAGCAGAGTAGAAAATCAAATGTGAATTCATTTTTGTAGTAAATATGAGATGGAAGCAGCAGCTGAAAACAGAGGGTCATATTTTTGATGAAGGCATCTTTTGACTTGAGCTCTAAAGGTGGAGAAAGAGGAGACTTCTTTAAGGTGGAGGGGGGATTGCCAGACTTTGGATGTTAGAATGGAGAAGAAAATCATAAAATCATACACAAAATCATACCCGAAGACTCTAAATAAAAACTTGCAAAAGCATCAGAGACCTCCAAAGCAGATACCCAAACAACCTGCACTTCCTGTCACAAACCAGACAACACATAAAACACAAAATCCATGTGCCGCACAATCACAGCCCTTAAGGCAAAATAACAGACCTAACACACTAGTAATAGGTGACTCTATAGTCAGGCACACTGACGTCCCACGCACTAGGCTGGACAAGCAGAAGGTTACTGTTAGCTGCCTGTCGGGAGCCAGAATCTGCCACATAACAAAAGCACTCAGGTCACTCCATAACAAGTACAAATATGACTCTGTCATTGATCATGTTGGTGTGAATGACCTGAGATGTACCTCCCTGAACTACATGAAAAGAGACATGGAAGAGCTCTCTGATCATGCAGCCCAGGCTGGTATGACCCTGACCCTGAGTAGCATCCTGCCCTCACCAAGAATGATACCTCAGTATAAAGAAAAAATGATCAATTTCAACAATTGGCTACGTTTCTGGTGTCATTCAAAGGGGATCCAGTGTCTGTCAGCCTGGGATGACATGCTCGACAAGCCATGTTGCTTCGCAAGAGACGGCTTGCACCTGTCACCCCTAGGCTTTCGAATACTGGCCAAGGCTCTTGCTGCTCCCATAGTGCCTTTTTTAGGCAAGGCTCAAAAAGTCAAACCCACCTCCGTAAACAGCACAATTAACAAAAAACTGAGAGTTATGCTATCACTGGTTAGATCAGACCATAAACTAATCACTCTGGATGTCCACACCCCATCACCACCCCCAGCTAAGAAACCCACAGTAAAAAACTTTTCTAAAGCAAACTTCACCTTACTTAAGACCGAGGTGGTAAGTTTCACAGCCCCCAAGCTAATGGATAATACTGCCCAAGATGCAGAAACCTTTACAAATGCACTCTATGAGCACCTACAAGGATGCATGGATTGTGCCATGCCTAGCAAAACCAAGACTCACTCCTCTAAGAGAAGGAAACCAGTTTGGTGGACCCCTGCAATAAACAGACTATAGAATGGAAGGAGGAAACTAGTTAAAAAAAAAGCAAATCCCAAGAAGGAAAGACATCCCTGATCAGTATCAGTAAGAAACGAAGGTCCCTCATGAAATCATCCAAGGCTAACTTCAAAAGAAAAATAGCCAAGGATTCAAAAGATAACCACAAAGCCTTCTTTAGCTATGTTAAGAATCTAAGTGGCAACTCACAGATATGCACTGAACTAGTGCAAAATAGCAAAAAATGTACTGAACCTACTGATATTGCCAACATCCTGGCAGATAGTTTCAGTGCAAACATCACCCTCCTCTTACCTCCAAAAGGGCCCACAACAATACCGGAAAAGTGTAGTGTCCCAAAAATCACAGACGCATAGGTGAAAACTGCCCTTTCAAAAGCCAAAAACACAGCGTCAATGGATCCAGATGGTGTCCCAGGCTGCATCTTGCACGAACTACAGAATGAACTAACCCCCTCCTAAACACTCTGTTCAACCTCAGTTTCTCCACAGGCTACGTGCCCATAGAATGGTGCACAGCAACGGTTATTCCTCTCCACAAAGGAGGGGCCACAACTGACCCTAGTAAGGTAACTATTGCCCCATAAGCCTGACTAGCCTGGTCTGCAAGGCTATGGAACACATCATCATGGAACTCATTAACAAAGACATTGGGAACCTCCAAACACTTGACCCGACCCAGTTTGGCTTTGTTAAGGGCAGATCATGCATACTAAATCTGGTTGACTTCTTCGAGACAGTCACCAAGGCCATAGATGAGAGAAAGGTGGTTCACACAGCCTAACTTGACCTCGCCAAGGCTTTTGACACCATTCCCCACTCGGGTATTACAGAAAACCTCACCAGCCTGAACATAAACCCCTACATCATGAGATGGGTTGCCAACTGGCTTACAGACAGAACTCACACGGTTAGAATAGTGGGCTCCAGGTCTGACTCAAAACCAGTCACAAGTAGTGTCCCACAAGGCTCAGTCCTGGGACCCCTACTGTTCGACATATACTTCTCAGAAGTACAGGCAAACACAGGAGGACTATGGCTAACCAAGTTCGCCGATGACTGCAAACTGGGAGCCATAATTGACTCTCCGGCTGACATGGACATCCTCCAAAAGGGCCTTACTGAGACGGACACCTGGTGTCAAAGTCATGGCCTCAAGCTAAATGCCAAAAAATGCATAGTCATCCCATTTGGGAAAAACAAAAAAAACACAAATTACCACATAGGTGGCAGCCCCCTTAATACAGAAGAGGTAATACAAGATCTGGGGACCCAGGTAGATCGTAATCTCTCCTTTGGCAATCATATTGCCAAAATAGTTAGGAAATCCTTCTTTGTGGACCATCTAATTCCTAAAGGGTTCGCATCTAGAAATAAAGAGGTTATAGTGCCCCTCTACTCGTCACTCATTAGACCCATCATAAAGTACAATGCCCCATTTGGGATGTACCTCGCAAGACACTTCCAACAACTAGAAAGACCACAAACATACCTCACCAAGAGGATTACTGGCCTCAAACATATGTCCTATGCAGCCCGACTGAAAAAACTCCGGCTGTACTTAGTGGCATATCGCTTACTCCGAGGTGATCTCAGCCTGACTTACAAAGCCATGTCCAACTCAGAATTTATGGACATGCTCCACCTAAAGAAATCCAAGTCACTGTGAGCCACGCACTCTAGTGAGCTAAACCTCACCACAGCAATAAATAGAATATTCTGGAGGGATAGATTCCCATCACAGAGACTCCCCATGCTTTGGAACAAAATTCCATATTACATCAGGCTGAGCCCCTCACTTACACTCTTCAAGAGAAACCTTGATAAGTGGATGGGTAACAGAAAATACACCCCTGGGATCACTTCATTGGCTCTGCTTGACAGTGGATTAATTAATCAATGGGGCAGCAAAAGCTGACACACTCTGGCTAGGCTTGTAAATGCCCTCAGGTAGATAGCCTAGTACCTACCTATGAACCTAAATGGTCAGTACAGTGCAGTTTAAGTTGGGGTGTCTGGACTGAGGGAGTTAATTGGGAGACGTTTTGGAGGTTGTAGGGGTGGTTTTATTATGGAGTTTGGCCGCAAGAGGTGGAAAGGCACCTGTTTGAAGTACTGTGAAAGCAAGACATCCAAGAAATAGTTCAACTCTGCAGGAAACTGGTAGCCATTTGGCCATGGAGGGGGTTATGCAGTGGTCTTCCAGAGAGGAGAGGACTGGAAATGAATTGGCAGATTTTGTTTTCAAAGGACTTTAGAGTGGATGAGTTTTTTAGTTCCTTACAATGGATATTTTTAATGCTATTTGTTTTGTGAATATGAAACAAATCCAGCAGCATGGCTCTATAAGTTTATATTCATGATGTGATCCATGTTTGCCATTTTTCAGCCTATATCTTCTACACTTACACATGTTTGTTGCCTCAGTGCAACAAATTTTATTGCATTTTCTACTTAAAGTAGCAAAAAATAAGTATGTGGAAGACTTGCTTACAATGTGATTGCTTCTTATAAGAATTAATTGATGTTGCTGTACTTCTGAGGTATCTTTAGCTCCCATTTCCATTCATGTTGCTGCATTTAGTGCTATTTCAAATGTTAAATCTTCCTTAGAGAGCAACCTCATGCTGTGCTTCTGCAAATATTGTCACAAGCAAATGTTTCTGTCTGTGTACATTTGTGGTCTACTTTCCAGTTTGCAGTTTTTAGATAATCTCTGCAGATCTATCCTATAATCCAAAATACACTCATGCTTCACTTGCTTTCTCTGCAGCACCTCACTTTTAGGTGCACCTGCGTACACCAACTTGTCCCATATGTTCCACAAGGGACAGGAGTAGGACATCCTCAGGCTAGTTGTGAGCCCTATGACCCATGTGTTTTTGCTGCGAACCTCCCTACTGCTCTATTCGTTCCAATATGCTAACAGTTGGATGGAAGGGTGTGGACCAGCCTCCACCTAATCTGGAGCATTTTACCCTTCCCTACTATTTGGCAACTGTCTAATTATAAAGTTAGCTCTTTAACTTATGAAAGCATCCTGGCTAAAGGAATGACACACATACTCTCATACACATCTACTACCCTTTTCAGTAATGCCAGTATGTTGGTTGTGATCTTGCAAGCTTCTTCTGCAAGTGACCACTTACCCTATTGTAAGTGTCACCAGTGTGGTGGACCAAACTACCCCCTCCCCACCCCCAAAGTGGGCAGGCTAGCATTTGCCACTCAAACCCAACCACCCAAATTCAACCCTCAAGCTCCTATTCTGTCATTCAAACACCGTGCAACTCAGCCATAATCAGTCTTCTTCCCTCTGTGCCATGTGATTACTGCTCATTTGATTTCTCTCATGAAATCTAAAATACTCTTCAGTTACCAGTGGATTGGTGATCAGATGCTTTTCTAAAATGTCTGTCATTTCTTTGATATTTCAGGTAACTAATTCTGCATTAAACTCAATGTTATTCTATAAGTTCCGGTACAATTATATTTAGCAAAACTGATACCTTCTTAATCAGAGGAATGCCATTCACTGGCCTGTTTATTTTCATGACAATTTTTCTGCTCCCTTGTTGTAGTGTCAAAAGCGTTATTGTGCTGCACGTGCTCCTCCATCTTTTCCTAATTTTAGCCTTCATGATTTTCTGCCGCACTCATGTTAGCATTAAAGCACGTTTATGTACCAGTTGTAATGCTTGACATTTTGCACCAATACACACTCCCACAATGTCTGCATATGATTTGAAACACTGCTTAAGTAATCAGAGTCAAGTAAAAATCCCCATCCAGCTTTATATTCAAATAATATGCAAATAAGTTGGTATGCATTTACAAAACAGTCCATTTTACCTGAAACACTAAATGCCCTTCTGTTTAGGCAGCTACAACACATGCAACTCCTCATACATAAATTATTTTTCAATAGTATTAGAAGATGTCATTATTTTTCCACCATTATTTATTTTCCAAAAGTTTCATTCATTACAACATTTGCTCTTTAAAGTGATACTTTATTGCAACATTTACTAAATATTACCATCAGCTTCTTCATTTGTTTCCATGCATTCATTGATTGTCCAATAACCTGTGTAATCCATTTCAGAGTATGAGTCAGATGGACCTTAGTCCGATGCTTGGTGGACAGAAAACAGTGAAAATAGTCCTGGACAGAACACTGACCCATCACAGAATGGCGTTACACACACACACACACACACACACACACACACACACACACACACACACACACACACATACTTGCACACCTATGGGCAGATTTGAGGATTACCAGTTCACATCTGTAGTCTCTCATTGGGATATGGAAGAATATCAGATCAAAAATGCATGAGGGTATAAGCAAGTTGTGCAGCTTCTACACATGCAGCACTCGTATTGAGAAATGAATTAAAGATGCAAGCCCACACTGTTACAAAAGGTGCTTCATACTGCTCATTTACTTTTTATGATTATTGCATACAACTTAGGGTCATAGGTCAATTCCAGGCTGTTTTTTTCTTTCCAGAGGACCATCAGTAGACTATCCACAATATCACAAATTAGAGGCTGTCACTGAAATGAACAATTTCTACCTAGTTTTTATCCATCCCTTCAATGAGGACTTCAGAGGCTAAACCTGGGGTATACTTAAAATTGTCCCTCTATTTATCCAGGTTATACTTAAAGAAGATCAAGGGGGTATTTTGCTTTATATCCTAAGGAATTCTATTATATAAAAAAAGGATTCTGTGAGATATACGTCTATCTTGTCAGCAGGTCATCATACGTATATTTTGGTGGAAGTTCATATTTCTTCAGAGAGTGTTTAGGGACTTATTAGCTTTGTGGATGTGTAGAAGGTCACAGCACTGGATTCTTTGAGGCTCTGTAGACTAAACATTGGTCAACTCTCAATAGTATGTAAGAAACAGAAAAGACAGAGTGCCTTAAGCAGTAGTTTAAGGGAGACATACCTTCATTATCTCACTGAGGAAATGGTACTACCACTCATGCACATGTTTAGCCAAGTGCATACCAAATGGGTCATTATACTCTATTACAGGCCTCTTGAATGAGGAGAAGAGAGGGGATGATAACTTCCTTAGATCTGGAAGAAATAGCCCTGCTGATTAGTCTGGCAAGGTGAAAGGATTTCTTAACAACAGTGGATACATGGTGATGAAAGGATAGTTCATTGTCAGTGATAGTGCTCAGGTATGAGGTACCTAATGGCTGAGTCAACTTTCAAAGGTATGTCACCTGTGTAGTAGGTATATGGCTTTCCAGGTTTGCCACTGTTTTTAAGTTAGTTAACAAGGTAAACACAGATCTGTTATATACATAAATGAATGATTATTGATTATTTACTTGTCTGTGACTTGTAATAGATTACAGTAGTCATTGCAGAACTATTATATTATAAAACATTAGTACATTTTGAAGATTGCACTGCAGGTTCACTAAAGGGAGTTACTTGCATCCCTAAATCACAAGGTATAAGTTGTAGAATATAAATCATCTGATATTGTAGAGACCCAGCTGTAGGGACTGCTGGGACCTATGCCATCGACATTAGGACCACTCATTATATATCTCTTTTACAGGCTGTAGACTCCACATTTGTCTCATAATGCACTGTATCTTTTTGTGCCTTCAGGTCTTTCCCACTGAAAAAAGTCTTCACAGGAATATTTTTTATTTATTTTATTTTACATTTGTTAACCGGGGGTGTCTGACTGAGCCAAAAAGGCCCTTTTTCAGCAGAGGCCTGAGGAGAAAATCTCCACATAGAAAAATTACAGATACATTTAGATATTTAGCCATGATCAGTATACACACAAATTACAATAGACATGTTTTTACAGTGGTATGCAGCACATCAACAGTTACAGTGAAGAGAACAAACAAGAAAATATTAATTTAAAAATAAAGGTAATTAATAGATTTGTGGTGTACAGGTGAAATTTTGAACATAGGTAGAATACATACATAGTACACAGGTACAGTGCATACATTGTAAATTAGCCAGTGTTTGTGAGTAAGACTGAAAACTATTATCAAGTACTCTAGGTTTAGTATGTATACCTTATCCACTTTCACTAGCCTGGGGAGCAATCATGGCACTGCCAACTTTGCTTGAGATGTTGCCTAATGAGGTTTTTAAAGGAGGCTTTCGATGATGTGTTTTGTATGCTAGTGGGGAGAGAGTTCCATTTATAAGCCACTGAACTACTATATAGCGTGCCTCCAAAGCTATTGTAGCTGCTGGTGACTTCTAGTAGTAATTTGCTTGATGATTTAAGAGGCCTTTTGGCTGAGTGATGCTGCACTAGGTTTTTGAGGACAGGACACTTTTTGGAGAGGTAATAGATAGAATGACAGAGACAGAGCCAATTGTAGGTTAGGAGGTTGGGCAGTTTAAGCCAGTCAAGCTGTCTCAAAGCAGTACAGTGATGAGGTCTATATGAGCAATTTGCAGCAAAGCGGGCATTTCTGTTATAACAGCCTTCCATTTTGCTTAGTTCAGTTTTGTTGAGATTAGTCAGAATGGGAGATGCATAGAGTAGGGTGGATAGAAGTTGGGAGCGAGCAATGGCTGATCTTGTGTTGTTTGGTAAGAAATGGTTTGATACGATAGAGTGATCCCAGTTTGGCAAGTACTTTTTTAATAGTTAAGTTGAGATGACTATCAAACTTTAGGTGGGAGTCTAAGGTTATTCCCAATAGCTTAGCCTGTGCCACTGGAGCAATTGAAGTAGCATTTGCGGAGTAGATAGTGAACTGACTATAAGTGTTTTTGTTAAAACTGGTTATAATCATCAGCTGAGTTTTCTTTGAATTGAGGATAAGTTGGATTTGGTAAGGTAGTTTTCAACATCAGAGAATGCTAGTTGAGCTGTTTGCAGGAGGGTGGGAATGTTTTGTGCAGCACAGATTAAGGTAGTATCATCTGCATACTGAATGATAGATGCATGCTGTGTGGAGGTATGGAGGTCATTTGTAAAGATTGTGAATAGTAATGGTCCTAAGATAGAACCCTGTGGGACTGCTATAGTTGTGGGCAGCTGAGGAGAGAGAGAATTTTCCCATTTCACAGCTTGCTACCTGTCAGTTAAGTAGCTTTGGAACCAGGTAAGAGTGAAATTTGATAGGTGATATTGGTTTAGTTTGTTTAGCAGGATTTGATGAGAGACTGTGTCAAATGCATTTGACATATCCAAAAAAAGAGTTGACACCTGCAGACCTTCATTTTTGAGATGGTTTAGTGTGTCTGTGAAGCAGAGGAGGACTGTAGTGGTACTATGGGCAGGTCTGAAACCATGCTGGGTAGGTGACAGGATGTTGCTGTCTAAGGGATATTTTAGCACCTGAGTATGGATGCATTTTTCTAGTATTTTGGCCAGGGGGAGAGTATAGTAATGGGTCTGTAGTTATTAAGTTCAGTGGAGGTCCCACCTTTATGTATGGGTGTAACATAGGATATTTTCCAGAGTTTGGGCACATAGTTTTCAACAATTGATCTTTTTATGAGAGTGGAGACTGGGATAGCAATAGCATCTGCTGTGAGTTTCAAAAAATAGCTGTGGAGTAGGCCGCCTGCTGTTGATGAGGTTTTTAGTTTGGAGAGCATGGTTTTGATTGAAGTGGTGGAAACTGTTTTGAGGGTAAAGCTTGTATTAGTGTTATTTGAGTTGGAGGGGATAGTGAGGTTGGAACTGTCCTGTGATACTAATGATAGAATTGAGTTCACAAAGTGGGAGTTGAATTGTGTTTCGATGGGAACTTTAATGTCAGGAGTGGTTGATTTGGGGGTAGCGTTTTTTGTGGGTTTTAGTAGCTGTTTTACATTTTTCCAAAATTTTGGGGGTTATGAACTTGTGTTGGTATTTAGTTTGTAATGTCGTGTAGTATGATTTTTTGTCCAGGCTGGTGCATTTTTTTGCATGGTTGCTCACGTCTTGGTACTTAGTTAGGCTTTGTGTTTCTTTGGTTTTTTTTTGATAGTAAAGCCAGGCAGTGTCTCTGGAATTGAGGATTTGTTTGGTTTCTTTACTGAGCCAGGGATTTGTAGAGGTTCTTACCTTCATTTTGCGCAATGTAGCGGCAGTGCCTAGGCATTGTAGAAATGTTTAGCTGAAATGTGCTACAGCCTGGTCAAGTGGGAGGGTTTTTACAGGGGTCCAATCACAGTTACATAGTAAAGTATTGAGGACCTCAGGAGAGAATTTTTTTGTGTTTCTAGTGGATTTATAGTTAGTGGTTTTGCATATGCTTGTTCTACTATGTATAAGGTATATTATGTTGTAGTCACTTAAGGTGTCTGGGAGACTGCCTGTGTGAGGGTACAATGTGGGGTTGTTAGTTTGTTAGTTAGGACCCAGTCAAGGATGGATTCCCTTTTTAATTTGTTATCACATCTACTTGGAATTTGGACTAGCTGCTGGTAGCCATGGAGATTTATTAGATTACTTTGTGGTTCTGATATACAGGTGAACCAATCTAGACCGAAATCCCTCAGAATAAGGGTTTCTTTTGAGTATGTGGAAGAACACCAGGATAAGAAGTCTTCAAGGCTAGCAGGTATATTACCAGGTGGAATATGGATCACAATTGTAGTGATGACCTTTTTAGGTTGAAGTTGAAGTTGTGAGATAAATATGTCCCAGTTATTGGGGGAGGGGGAAGAGTTTGGTATTTGACGTAAAGTTAAGTTGAAGTTATACAGTAAGGCAGTTCCACCCCTTTACGAAGTGGTCTGTCTTGTCTAATGATATTGTAGCCAGCAGGGAGAACTTGTGAGTTAGCTATGTTTTTCTTTATCCAGGTTTCTGTTAAAGCAACTATGTCTGGGATGTAGTGGGCTGTTGTGGCCTGGAGTTCAGGTATTTTATTTTTGATACTTCTAATATTAATATTTAGCATTAAAAGATGGTTATTTTTGCTGCTGCTGTTGATTTGCCTAAGAATGAAAATAGTGAGGGTATTATGTTCTGACAATTGTGTTGGAGCAGTTTGTACTGGACAGGATGGATTTGGGCCTGGGTTGGGGTGGATGCCCCCACTTATGGTGAGCCTGATGTTAAAATGGTGATACAGATGTTGGAGATTGGTGATGAGTGCGAGAAAATATTGTGTTTTTTGGAGTAGGAATGAGAGCATATGTGTTTAGTTCTGAATTGGTCTGTTATATAGTTCTTGAACAATTGTGGGCAGATATTATTATAATGTGCCATGTCTGTATATGAGAGTGCATAATATAATGTTGTGCAACAAAGTTTAGGGATATTGCTAGAGTGATAACTTGTGGAGTTATAAAGAATTATGAGAAGACAGACTAGACTTAGTTGTGTGATAGTCATGGTTATAAAGTTTAAGTTGGTTCTAGGTGGAAGTGTGGATAGGAATTATAGGGTTGCACTATATGTGGATGAGTAAGTAGTGTGGGGTGATGTAATACTGTCTAGTGGGAATAAGAGTGGTTGGGAGTATTTTGTGATGGAGCAAATGGGTGTGGTGTAATGTGATGTGATTTGAGGAACTGTGATTGGTGGAGGTGATGTGAGGTTGAGCTGTGGGTGTGGTTGTGATTACTATAAATATAGAGATAGTGGGGGTGGGAGGTAATTGGGGGCAGGAGGTGGAGAGACCCCAAGCATTACCGAGGGTGAATGGAGTGGGGCAGAGCCCACCAAGACAAGAGTAATGGGCAGCAAAAAGTAAGTGTTACTTTACAAATCTGAACACTTTAAACAAATTCCTGAGGTCTAATGGCTTACCAGCAAGCGGAATTCAATTCCTGAAGAGTACTTGTGTCCTGGTGGGAGACTAGTAACTTAAAGATGGCTCCACGCTCAGCAGGGGTCTAATATAGACTTAGTATTGGTGTCCGGGGATAGCACAAGGGGTGTAAGCCAGGTGGAATGCAAAGAAACCAGCAAAACCAGAGAGGCAACCAGTGGAAATCCATCAGTGAAGGCCTCAGAGGGGTTGAGTAATAATTCAAACTCTACCTGTAAAGTGAAGGAGAGAAGAGACAGCAAATTTTATTAAGATTAGGAGTGTGTCTTCTCATTGACTTGCTTATTAGTAGCCAGTTTGTGCACAGATTAGAGTAGGGAGAAACATTAGCAATGAAGGGGAATGTATAGAGATGCAAATAAACAGGTGTGGCTCAAGTGATACAAACTAAAGCAGAAAGCATTGAGAGGGCTGCTTGATGATTAATTTAATCACAGAGATCTGAATTAAATGTATACTGTCTATTGGACAGTTAGGATTTCTGCACTAGCTTGGGGGAGGACACAAGGCTACAACAGTCAGTTTTATTAGCACTCTGAGAACTGCTAAGAAACGCTGCTAATGTTATAGCTTCACTCTCATAACACATGCAGGTAGAATGTCTGGGTGGACTGGCCCTGCTCTTGAGGCTCAAAATGTATATCCTTATTTAGTTTTGCAGTATTGATTCCTTCTTAGACTTTATCGGTGGCGTGGTAGCCGCAGACTGCAGAGTTGCTTGAGTGTGCTCTGAAGAGAGAGAGAGAAAAAAAAAAGAGAGGATGAAGCTAGTAGAATGAGACAACGATAGGTTACAAGAAGTAATGAGGAGACAGGAGGGTGTAAAAGATACAAGTCTGAGTATAGTGAGGATAAAGCAGGAGAATAGATGCTACTGCTACAGTTTGAGAGTTATTCAACAGTTACCACATCACAGTGCCATAACTTAGTTTGGAAACAGGTTAATAAGTCATGCACAATACATTTATCAGCCAATTATCCTGTGCATACAAGAAAAAGTAAAATGAACACTTAACAGCACAGCTGAAGCAGTAGCAGAGACACAACTGCAGTGCTAAATCAGTAAATACTGTTTGTAACTCCAACACTAAGTCAATTAGATTTACATTACAGTTATAACAGCAGTTTTAGTACATCATAGTTGCATAGAGACAACATAACTGCAGTGGTAGTGTCCGTAAAACACTGTTGCTGAATGTTAGAATCAACCAGTTAAATAAACAAATAAGCAGAGCAGTAGTCAAGAATCAGATAAATGAATACTGGTTGTATAGATCCAAATAATTAGCTACAAACAACACTTTTAACAAATTCCTGAGGCCTAATGGCTTACCAGCAAGCAGAATTCAATTGCTGAAGAGCACTTGTGTTCTGGTGGGAGACTAGTAATTTAAAGATGGCTCCAAACTCAGCAGGATTCTAATATAGACTTAGTATTGGGGAGGGGGATAGCACAAGGGGTGTAAACCAGGTGGAATGTAAAGAAACCAGCGAAACCAGAGAGACAATCAGTGGACATCTATCAGTGAAGGCCTCAGAGGGGGTACTTAATAATTCAAACTCTACCTATAATGTGAAGGAGAGAAGAGACAGCAAAGTTTATTAAGGTTTGGAGTGTGTCTTCACATTGACTTGCTTATTAGTAGCCAGTTTGTGCACAGATTAGAGTAGAGAGCTACATTAACAATGAAGGGAAATGTACCGAGATGCAAATAAACAGGTGGGCCTCAAGTGATACAAACTAAGGCAGAAAGCACTGAGAGGGCTGATTGATGGTTAATTTAATCACAGAGATCTGAATTAAATGTATACTGTCTATTGGACAGTTAGAATTACTGCACTAGCTGGGGGGGGGGGGGGACATAAGGCTACAACAGTCAGTTTTATTAGCATGCTGAGATCTACTAAGAAACACTGCTAATGTTATAGTGTCACTCTCATAACACATACAAGTAGAATGCCTTGGTGGACTGACCCTGCTCTTTAGGCTCAAAATGTACAGGTCTAGTTTGGCAGTACTGATTCCTTCTTAGACTGTTTGGGTGGGGTGGAAGCGCAGACTGCAGAGTTGCTTGAAACTAAACTAGTTTAACATGCTTCTCGTTAATTTTGAAGATGTTTTAAGAAGATTTCTATTTTGTTCAGAGAGTTTAGTTTTGTATCATTATTGATAGCGATAACATCTTACATGTGTTTACCAATACTGACAGCTTCATTTTATTTTTTGTCATTCATGTTGCATTCATGCAGTTTAGGCCAAAGCTACCAAAGTTACTGCTGTATTTGTATTAAACTGCTGGACATGACATGGTATATAAGTGGAAGAAAGCTGCCACAACAGACATTTGTAAAAGTGAAGAAAGTTGCAGTTAGAGCAGATGAGTAAGGTTCTGAGCTGGTAAGGGTCTGTTTACTGAAGACCCATCATACATGGTTTGATTACTTCCATCTCTGTTTTCCTTCTGTGTGACTCTGAGCAAAATTACTTAGACTGGGCTATGAGGCTATTCTAGGAAAGAGAGTCTTCTGACCAGTGGGCTTACAAAGTTAACAAAGAAGCAAATAAACAGATAAATACAAATAACTATAATACCATATATTTTCTATATGGAAGTACAACTCACTTGCACCCTCTTTGTATTCATGATTATCAAATAAGAGATAAAACAATTTGCGGTATAAAAATAATGACACAAGTGACAGGATTTACATCTGATCTTATTAACAGCTGTGTGTGTGTGTGTGTGTGTGTGTGTGTGTGGAAAATGAAAATTGTAGTACATTGTTAAAAACATTAACTAATAAATAATATGGTAAATGTGATAAAAGGTATTAAAAAATTCACATTAAAAAGCAAGCCATGTTGGAATACACTGTCTCAAAAAAGGAAGCCAGAGAAAACACATCATTCTTATTATTGCTTAGAGTAGGTGTGGCTGCAAGCATAGCAGTGAGAACTGTAGCTGTGATAATAAGCATAACAGAATGCAGTGTTGTTGTGATAATAAGCATAACAGAATGCAGTGTTGTTGTGATAATAAGCATAACAGAATGCAGTGTTGTTGTGATAATAAGCATAACAGAATGCAGTGTTGTTGTGATAATAAGCATAACAGAATGCAGTGTTGTGATAATAAGCATAACAGAATGCAGTGTTGTTGTGATAAGCATAACAGAGAATAACGTAGTTGCAGTAATAAGGATAAGAGAGTGCAATGTATCTATGGTAGTAACCATAATGGAGAGTAATGTAGCTGCTGTAATAAGCACAACACAGAGCAATGTAGTTGTGGTAAAAAGCATAACATTGAGTAATATAGCTATGGTAAATAAGTATAACACAGAGTAGTGTAGTTGTGGTAATAACCATAACAGTAAGTAATATAGCTATGGTAATACGCATAACAGAGAATAATAAAGTTGTGGTAATAAGCTTAGAGTGTAATGTAGCTGTTGCAATAAGTATAAAGGAAAGTAATTTAATGCAGATGTGGTAATAAGCATAACAGACAGAAATGTAGTTACGGTAACAAGCATAAGAGAGTGCAATACAGTTGTGCTAATAAACATAACAGAGTGTATGTAGCTGTGATAATAAGCATAACAGAGTGTAATGTAGCTGTGGTAATAAGTATAACAGAGAGTAATATAGCTGTGGTAATAACTATAACAGAGAGTAATGTAGCTGTGTTAATAAGTATAACAGAGTAATGTAGCTATGTAATAACTATATCAGAGAGTAATGTAGCTGTGGTAATAAGTATAGCAGAGAGTAATGTAGCTGTGGTAATAACTATAACAGAGATTAATGTAGCTGTGGTAATAACTATAACAGAGAGTAATGTAGCTGTGGTAATAACTATAACAGAGAGTAATATAGCTGTGGTAATAAGTATAACAGAGAATAATGTAGCTGTGGTAATAACTATAACAGAGTAATGTAGCTGTGGTAATAACTATAACAGAGAGCAATGTAGCTGTGGTAATAACTATAACAGAGAGTAATATAGCTGTGGTAATAAGTATAGCAGAGAGTAATGTAGTTGTGGTAATAAGTATAGCAGAGAGTAATGTAGCTGTGGTAATAAGTATAGCAGAGAGTAATGTAGCTGTGGTAATAACTATAACAGAGAGTAATATAGCTGTGGTAATAAGTATAACAGAGAATAATGTAGCTGTGGTAATAACTATAACAGAGAGTAATATAGCTGTGGTAATAAGTATAGCAGAGTAATGTAGCTGTGGTAATAAGTATAGCAGAGAGTAATGTAGCTGTGGTAATAACTATAACAGAGAGTAATATAGCTGTGGTAATAAGTATAACAGAGAATAATGTAGCTGTGGTAATAACTATAACAGAGTAATGTAGCTGTGGTAATAACTATAACAGAGAGCAATGTAGCTGTGGTAATAACTATAACAGAGTAATACAGCTGTGGTAATAAGTATAGCAGAGAGTAATGTAGTTGTGGTAATAAGTATAGCAGAGAGTAATGTAGTTGTGGTAATAAGTATAGCAGAGAGTAATGTAGCTGTGGTAATAACTATAACAGAGAGTAATATAGCTGTGGTAATAAGTATAGCAGAGAGTAATGTAGCTGTGGTAATAACTATAACAGAGAGTAATATAGCTGTGGTAATAAGTATAGCAGAGAGTAATGTAGCTGTGGTAATAAGTATAGCAGAGAGTAATGTAGCTGTGGTAATAAGTATAGCAGAGAGTAATGTAGCTGTGGTAATAAGCATAGCAGAGTGTACTGTAGCTGTGGTAATAAGTATAACAGACTAGTGTAGCTGTGGTAATAAGTATAGCAGAGAGTAATGTAGCTGTGGTAATAAGTATAACAGAGTGTACTGTCGCTGTGGTAATAAGTATAACAGAGACTAATGTAGCTGTGGTAATAAGTATATCAGAGACTAATGTAGCTGTGGTAATAAGTATAATAGAGTGTAATGTAGCTGCAACAATAAGCATAACGGAATGCAATGTATTTGTGGTAATAAGCATAACAGAGAGTAATGTAGTTGTGGTAATAAGCATAAGCGAGTGTAATATAGCTGTAATAAACATAACAGAGAGTAATGTAGCTGTGGTAATAAGCATAACAGAGAGTAATATAGTTACTGCTATTAGCATTGTAGAATTTATACTTGCAAAAGGCATTTTGCTAAAAGGTATGAAAAACATAATCAAGTGTGTTCAGATGAATTTGCATATTTTTTTTTTTTTTGAATAATTTTATTTTGGTGCCTGCTGACCATTATCCTCCTGCAGGCCACTGACCCACTCCATTCCTTATGGGGAGAGAGACATTCCTGGTCTATTCATTCCCTGTAAGGTGAGTGATGATCATAAAGCTTGTATTCTGGCAGCCATATGGACATTTTTGTTATGCAGCTCTATCCCTACTTCTAGTGAGAATTTAAGCATTCACATCATAATGGACAGACTTTTTGTGTTGCTAGTATGGAAATATTCCTGCTCCTTGACGTGTCACTGTGGTGTTTACCATAAGCGGTTTTGATAGACCCACTCTCTCCTTCAAAGATGGTTCTCAGGGAGAGTGGCCTATACCATTCTGTCAAGTGCCATGTTATCACAGGGGGTGGAGACATCACAATTGTCTCTCCTAAGTGCATATCTGTCAACAACCCTACCAAGGTTGTTCTAGATTCCCAAGCCTGTAATTTCTCAGGACATCGGGCTCATAGTCAGAGCTTTACCTCTCTGTACCACAAAGCTAGGGCTGAGAATTTGCATTTTGTTAAACAGAAAGCAGAAAAAAAAATATTGGTACTGTTGCTGAAGAGAAAAATCCTTGTCACTGAAATCTGAAAATTCATGTCAAGGAGTAAAGCAGTATTGTATGGCAAAATGAAGAAATAAATTACTGAGAAAGCTTTTATAGCTTTTGGGCTTGAAAATATTCAGGAAAAGCTAAGTGTGGATTGATAGTCTATTCTGTCTACATCAATATGTCAGAAACAGATGACATTTCAGTGAGATGCTAGGAGTAGTAAAAGGAATTCAGAGAGGGAAATAGAGACCACATAGGTTCAGAGTCTTCAGAAAAGGGCATATAGCACTCAGAAGTAAAGTTGTACAGGAACTGAAGAGGATAGAAAGCTTAGATATCATTAAGAAGCAATTAAAAAGCAGACTGGGTGAACAGTTTGGTTAATATAATAGCGAAATGCAGGACTAACATCTTTATCAATCCACAAGATCTGAAAAAAAGTAACTAACGATGATCATTATATATTGTTTACAGCAGAAACAGTAGTCTCATTCAAGAATGACAGTTTACTTCAGTGCTACATGCAAACTGGAGGATTCATGCAGATAAAACGAGATAAGATATACTGTGGATCATGCACATTTTATTTGTGTTATGAAGGTTCAGATTCCATTCACATTTTTGTTGGTTTCCTGCATCCTTTAGGTTGGGCATGATCTGCTTGTTTCCCTCTTCCATAGCCCTCATCTTTGTTTGTTGTTGCCTGATGGTAGAGAAGGTGACTGGGACATACTGTGATATTTTCTAGCATTATCCCTTGACTGACACCATATCCACCAGCTTGTTAAGAGGTAATGGAGAGGCAGAGATGGCAGAGTCACATACACTGATTGGTATGCTAAGGATTTTCATACTCCTATCACCCCCATTGCAGGTGAAACTACTATTAGACTGGGGAGCAATGAGGTATGGCATAGGGGCATGTCTTCCCAGAATCCTTAGAGAGGCCATATCTCTTGAGTGATTCCCTGCACGCCCTGCCTGGAGCTCCCTGATCCCTGGCAACTACTAAGACATGAAAGAGAAACCCAGGAAACACTCTTCCCAGGGATATGTGCAAACATCCTCCTTGCTTTTCCCATGAAGTGTAGATGTTGCTTATTGAACTCAAGTCACTTTGACTATAGTGAGGGCTCTATCACTCCATGCCAACAGAAAAAGCTAAATTCTGATTCCTTAAACACCAGGGGTACTACAAATAGTTTTTGCTCATGTAATTTAAGGTTTTGAGGGGACCATTAGTGTAATCATTTCTCTATTGCAGGTTTAGATTCAATAAAAGCATGAATAGAGTCTGATACTGTCACTGAATAGATGAGGGTGGCATAATTTCAAATTAAGTTTGATCAAACATAAAATGGATACATATTGAAATGTCAGCAGTTGAAATGCCGAATGCCAAAAATCCAAAAAAAAGGCCGAAATCCCATGTGGTATCAACCCCCCCCCCCCCCCGAATTTATATATAGCAACTCTGAGATCATCATACCTCAGGGAAAAGGGAATATTCCAAGAAATAGCATCTTCGACTTAGTATATATATATATATATATATATATATATATATATATATATATATATATATAAGTCCATTCTTTCAACCATCTAGTATCCATGTTTTGGGACTTGTGCTAGTGGGTCCCGCTATTTCAGATGGTTACCATGTATAATCATTGTGACAAGCCTTTCATAACTGGGCCATATTCTGATGTCAGATGTTCTGAAACCTGAGCCAGAAAAAAACATGAATAGTTGGGCAATGCCAATGGCAGGAAAGAAGCAGACATTCTAAGGATTTCCTAGGAAAGCTACAAACTTGTCTCAACAGCTCAATGGGTTGCATTCTTGCTTTTGGTGCTAGAAGTTCAGAAAGCTGTGGGTTTTATTCCCATGCCATGCAATTAGATTGTTTCCAGTACTGACACTGTAATGCAACAGAAGAGAAGTCCTGCACTACTGAGTGTGTGTGGTCCTTTAGATAAGATGGACCCATCTGCCTGAGTTTGTGATAGTTAATCCAAAACGAACAGCAACTAATAAAAAAGAAAGGACCAAGGATATCCAGCAGGACTCGTGCACAGGAGAAAACCGTTTATTCCAAACCTGGTTTAGCGCTTTCAACTAGGATACTAGTCTTCATCAGAACCATGAATGCACATACCAAACAGGTTTAAATAACATATACAATTAAAAAAGGCGCCAAAACATTTAAAGATATAATATCCAAAATACTAACTAACTTATAAACAATAAAAACCTTACAACAAAAAAGCATACCAAAAATATTTGAGTGCCATATGCTTAAATATGTAATGATTACTATATTTAATGAAATTATTAAGCTAATACATATACATATATAGTTGGGTTAATAAACTTTTTAGGTAGGATAATCCACACTAATATATTGTGATGTTAAAAAACTATAATCACACAATGAATATAATAGGAAGTGTACCTTCAACATTACTGGGACAGTACTAAAAATGGTTTTATGCTAATTGACTCGTTTAGTCCAGGTGCCCTAGTGGCATCCAACAAAATCTGCCACTTGCTCTCTAAAGCTGATAACTGCATTTTCCAATTACCACTAAAAACAGAGCTTTTCAAATGGTCAATAATGGCGAAATGAAAAATGTGTGCTTCGCCTTGTTCAAGCAAGTGTCTGTACAGGGCATTCTTGCTATCTTTTTTCTGGATACGGTAAAAGTGTTCGTAAATACGTTTCTTAAGATTCCTTTCCGTTTTGCCCACATAGTAGGCAGAACAGTTCATACACGTAGCCAGATAAACCACTTTGGTGGTATTGCAATTCCCTGTCCTAAACTTAATAAATGTATTGTTAATGTCCCTTAAACGAATATGTTTGACCTCGTTAATATGTCTACATTGTTTGCAAGTGCCACATTTAGTCGTGCCTCCAAAGATGTTTTTTTGGTCACAGTCCTTCAAGTTATTTTCCAAAATTCTCTTTATATTGGCTCCTGTCTTGTAGACAACCTTTGGCCAGGACCCCACTATATGTTCAAGCTTAGAAGCTAGAATAATATCCCAGTGTTGCCTTAATATATCCAGTATAACATTTGTATAAGGGGTATAAGTTAATACACACACTCTCCGGAAATTTTGATCATCCTTTGCCTCATTGTCTGAAGCAACAGAGTGTTTTCCCAACAAAGGGACATATTTATTGCCCCATTCTTTTTGTACATATTTAATAACATTATTAACCAAGTATAGTGGGTAACCTCTTTCCAAAAACAGTTTTTTGATAGTCTCAATTTCAGAAATCATAACATTTTCAGTTGAAGACATCCTCGCAGCACGGATGCATTGTCCCTTAACTATGTTAGAAAAAATGTATGATGGATGGTTGCTTGTGAAATACAGGTAGTCATTTGAAAAAGTAGGTTTACGATATAGTTTAGATGTAAACCCACTAGGCCCCAAACCAATGACCACATCCAGGAATGGGATGTCACTATCACTGGTGTTATGAGTAAATTTTAAGAATGTAGATGAAGTGTTAAGAAAGGACATGAATTCATCCAACCTTTCAGCTGAAGCTTGCCACAAAATAAAGATGTCGTCCAGATATCGTCCATAGAATTTGATGTCCGCATAATAGGGGCTGTGAAACAAAATCTCCTCTTCCCACTCAACCATCACTAAATTAGCAAATATCGGAGCACATGAGGAGCCCATGGCCACCCCCTGGATTTGTTTGAAAAACTCCCCTTGGAACATAATGTAATTATGTTCCAAGACCAATCCCATCATGTCACATAACAAGCATATTCTGTCCCAACTAAATCCAGAGTATTTACGTAGACTGTTGGAAAAATATTCCATTCCTAAATTGCTGGGAATACACGAAAAAAGATCCACTACGTCTATTGTAACCATAATGAGGTTGGTCTGCCAGTGGTCATGTGTGAGTTTTCCTAAAAAGCTCCAAGAATCCTTCAAAATTTGAGGTACGACTCCGTAAATATGTTTAAGCTGATGATCAATCCATTTACCCAGCTTAAATGTTTTTGATCTGGACCCTGAAATAATCGGTCTGAAAGGTGGATTGTCCACTGATTTGTGGATTTTAGGGATCCCCACTATTTTGGCTAATACCGGGTAATCATTTTTTAAATATGAGTAAGTCTCATTGGTAATCCTACTGTCGATGAGATATTCCTCCAAGGCCATATCAACACGATGATGGCCTATGTTGATCTGATTAAGAGAAACTGTCTCATAAACCTCTGTCTGATGTAAGATGTCATATATCCTGGAGATATACTCATCCGTCGGAAAAAGGACAACCCCTCCACCCTTATCTGGTTTCATTATGCGAACTTCGTTATTCTTAGACATATGCTCAAGACAATCTCTCTCAACCTGGGTAAGATTAGTCTGAAAATTGTGGTATAATGACTGATGATTTCTGATATCCCTGTGTAATCTATACAAGTCTTGGCAGACCAGTTTCTCAAAATTGGCTATACTAGGATGAGAAACAGGTATATATGCACTTTTCTTCTTGAGTGATTTGTCCACTTTCTCATCTAAATGCTGATCCTGATCGTTGAAAATAACAGCTAGGTTTAAATTGCGACAAAAAAGTTTTACCTGTTTAATGTTGTCCACTAAATTACTGCGAACCGTGGGGACGAATTTCATACCCTTGCACATAACATTAATGAATTGTTCATTAACCTCCATGTCAGTGTAATTGTACACGCTGAATCCTTCATAAGAATTGAAAATGCAAGAAAGCCCCTGATGACTAGCTGGGGTACCCAACATGGTTCTCTCTAGCATTTCATTCCCAGGACTCAAAGATTTCAATTCTACTGGAAGGTTATGATTTCCTCCCCCATTCTCTATCTCAACACTGACATGGGTTGGGGATGCCTTAACTATCTCCTGTGATGGTAACTGTGCCTGTCCAGGTACTTGTTGGTTGAACGTCTGCCTCTCTGAAAATCCCCTGGCTCGCTATGGCTAATTTTGCCCTTACTTTTTGGCCAAATATAAACCTTGTTGGTATTGTATAGATTAATGTCCCTACTCAACTTATTACATTTCCTTTCATAGATGTTCTTAACTTTACTATCCACCAGTGAAAACTGTTTCTTAAACAATTCCCTCCATGAATCATAATCAACATCACCAACTATGGTCTCATACATGTTTTCAAGTTGTTCAACTAACATAATACACTTTTCCTTGTGATGCTTAATGAGTAATTGCATATAAGAATACCCAAAACTATCGAAAAGTTCATTAAATTCACATATCACAACATCATTATAAGCTATCCCCAGTGGCAACTTGAAAAAACGAATACCTTTGGGAACAACCTTATTCTCCAAACAACTATTCAAGTAATCAATGTCCATTTTACAATTCTTGTAGGCAAGAAGTTTCTTCCCAAATTCAAAAATAATGTCCTTAATTGTATGACAACTGTCAATAATGGCATCTGGAGCCTCATTTCTTAAATTAAAATCATTAAAATTGTCATGAAGAAATCGCTCCATTAATTCTCTTTCATTGTACTTATCAGCCAAAAACTCGGGTTGGTAGCCCTTAGTAACAACAGAGTCAAATTTATGATGCATTTTAAAATCATGTTTCGGACTTGAAATATTGTATGAAACAGTACCTTTATTGTCTCACAAACATTTCTGATTGTTGTTTGCAAATCTCTTAGACTCTGGTGCAACTTTCGGTCTGGCCCCATTACGTTCCGCTT
Source organism: Protopterus annectens (assembly GCF_019279795.1). NCBI lineage: Eukaryota > Metazoa > Chordata > Ceratodontiformes > Protopteridae > Protopterus > Protopterus annectens. The sequence continues at coordinate 1,973,236,859 of NC_056731.1, forward strand.
CTCTACGTGCCCTGGTTATGCTGAAATCGAATGTAAAGTCCTGGGCCGGAGTGAGCCGCATAGGGTCAAAATCATTCCTGGCATCATCCAGAATAGTCCATTGCCCACGCTCCTTAGACGACAACACGCCTGTATCAGGTAAATCAATATTTCCATGAACGCCAGGTCCAGTAACATCAGTGTTGCACAAAACTGCCGGAAAACCCCTCTCCGGCGTACATATCCGCTGTTTGCACCGTTCCCTGTTACCCCGTAGCTTTGGTGCTCCTTGAGCCACAGAGACTACTGTAGCAGAATCACGTAAAACCGTCGGAAAACCTTTCTTCGGCGTGTGCACCAACTGGTTACAACGCTCCCTTTTGCGAGTCTCCTCTGATGTGTACGACTTCCTCCGTGAACTGCTACCAAGCTCACTATTGTTAATGTCCGGTTCACTTGTCAGCCCCACATCATCAAAACCCCGTAACGGGCTTGTGGATACTAAAGATTTATTCTGTCCAACATGCCTGGTTACTAACCCTGTAACCAATTCAATAAGTTTCTTAAGTTCACCTTGGACAGCCGTAACCTCGGCTCGTAGCCCTAGGTATTCCTCCCGTGACAATAAAGACCTGTTGACATCACCCTGTTCCTCCATAACGACAAACAGTTAATCCAAAACGAACAGCAACTAATAAAAAAGAAAGGACCAAGGATATCCAGCAGGACTCGTGCACAGGAGAAAACCGTTTATTCCAAACCTGGTTTAGCGCTTTCAACTAGGATACTAGTCTTCATCAGAACCATGAATGCACATACCAAACAGGTTTAAATAACATATACAATTAAAAAAGGTGCCAAAACATTTAAAGATATAATATCCAAAATACTAACTAACTTATAAACAATAAAAACCTTACAACATAAAAGCATACCAAAAATATTTGAGTATCATATGCTTAAATATGTAATAATTACTATATTTAATGAAATTATTAAGCTAATAAATATACATATATAGTTGGGTTAATTGTGATAGCTCAGGTGGATGTGAAAGATCCCATGACAGTTACTGAAGAGTAGGAGTCCTTTATGTAACACAACATGAACACCATTATTTACAAATTTTAAAAAATGAACATTTACAGGCATGTGGATACGTAGTTCTATTTATTTTACTATTTATCATTTTTCTTATAACATCCTCATTATTTTCCATAATTGACTCCCACTCCTTGTTCCACAACCATAATCTAATTTTTTGCAATATATCTGCTAAAATCTATTTCTCCATTAAACACAATTTCTTTTAATATTTCATTCCAGATAATCCATATTACATAAAATAAATTCTTATCTAACCTTCTCATACATAATTTTTTTCTTTTTCTTTATTTATATATAACCGGGCGGCCACGGTGGTGCAGCGGTTAGTGTTGCCACCTCACAGCTAGAGGTTATCCGGTTCAATCCTTGGCTGGGGTGCCTTCTGTGCGGAGTCTGCATGTTCTCCCTGTGGTCATGTGGGTTTCCTCCAGGTGCTCCGGTTTCCTCCCACATCCCAAAGACATGCTGTAGGTGGATTGGAGACACTAAATTGGTCCTAGGTGTGCGTGTGTATGTGTGCCTTCTGTGGAAGATTGGGTGCTGGGCTGGCAAATCGACACCGTAAAAACTCTACTGCCAGTCATGAGCAGACAGGTGATCCACTGTGGTGACCCCTAACTGGGAAAAGCCGAAAGAAGAAGAAGATAGTATTTATATATACCCATGTTCATGTCTATATAATTTATAGCATTAATATTCTCAAGAGGGTAGTGAGACCAGCTATGTTATATGGGTTGGAGACAATGGCATTAACAAAAAGGCAGGAGTTTGAGCTGGATGTGGCAGAAGTAAAGATGTTAAGATTTGCACTGGGTGTGACAGGGGTGGACAGGATTAGGAATAAGTATATTAGAGGGTCAACCCAGGTTGGACTGTTTGGAGACAAAGCCAGAGAGGCACGATTATGTTGGTTTGGACATGTGCTGAGGAGGAATGCTGAGTATATTGGGAAAAAGATGCTAAGGATGAAGCTACCAGGTAACAGGAAAAGAGGAAGGCCTAAGGTAAGGTTTATGGATGTGGTGAGAAAGGACATGCAGGTGGTTGGTGTGACAGAGCAAGATGCAGAGGACAGGAAGAAATGGAAACAGGTGATCTGCTGTGGCAACCCCTAACGGGAACAGCCGAAAGAAGATGATGATGATTCTCAAAAATATTTTCGTAACAAAACTTTTTCCAGAGTTTCACCACTTTTTTACATTCACAAAAAAACATGTTCTGCTGTCTCTTCCTCCCCATAAAATAAGCACATTCTTTCAACTATTTTATTATATGGCATAGTCCCCTTTACAGGAAACTTATTTATTACCAGTCTTCATAAGAAATCCTGACATTGTGCTATCTTAGTATATCACGTTTTCTTACTTTTATGACTTTAATAAATTCTTCTGGTACATTTTCCAACATATTTACATTACAATATTTGTTTATATTATTATACCACTCCCTTTTATACTTCTCTACATTATCATTTTTATATCCCATTGTAGTATTTTTTTTGATAATTTTTAATGTCTTCATTTATACATTCTTGTCCTTTTTTATTGTCATTATCTCCCAGAAATTTTCACACTTATATTTAGCCATTCTCACCATTAATTCCTCATTCTCTTCCTTTATCCACTTTAACACTCTCTATGCAATTTTAAAAAAGCAGAATAAACAATTGGATTTAGTAACCACAGTCCCCCTTCATCTTCATTCATATATAACACAACTGTTTTCAGTGAGTTTAATCTTGAAACGCATATGAAAGAAAACACCAATGGAAAGCGTTCCTTTTCATCTTTTTCTTGGATAATATAACTAGTTGACATATATGAAAAACATACACGAGTGAAAACCACCACGAAAAAATATACTGCTGTGTAGAAGTCCAACTCTTTTATTAAAACAAAAACAAATAAGAGAGAAACAGATAAGCGCTTTCGTGTACTGGCTAGTACGCTTCTTCAGATCTTAACATCTACATTTTTAAAAGCCACTTTTATACTAGAACTCACATTCATAAATAATCAATTAACCAATTCAACAATTATACAATTAATTAATTAATCAATCAAAAATGCAGTACAATAAGTGTATACTAACTGTCTAATATCTCCGTAAACCCTAGTGGCAAGAACCACAACAGACAAAATAAAAAACAAAACATGCTCAAAAATCCTATCGCTCTAGGAAACTGTGTGTTCCATAGAACAAAAAATTAATAAATATGAGTAATGCAAATAAATATGTGACCAAATAAACATTAATACTTTGAAACTATCAGATGCTCATCACTTCTAACACATATTTTTCAAGGCATATATACATATGTATGAAAACATACATATAAAAATATATATGTGAAAACATATAAAATAATTAAGATATGATAAGATGAAATAAAAATAAAGCAATATATGATGTGTATATATATATATATATATATATATATATATATATATATATATATATCAAAATCATTAAATAACATATAAAAAAACAAAATAAGATGCCTTATATACTACATTATTTCATATAAAAAATTCATTATTAACTAATTATAAAATAGTGTCTGTTGCTGTACTATAACACTAAAGAAATATAAAAGATGTAAATATATAACATATATAAATGTGTATAAATATGTATGACCAAATAAATATGACCAATGATGAGTAAATAAATAAGTAAATATATATGACAATACGAAATATATTTTATATATTCGTCTTCAATAAAACCCCTATAATGTACTTTTTAGTAAACAAATGCTATTACAATTATATTTAAATATAATTATATAAAGTATGACTACCTTCATTTATTACTACGTGCTTCAAGTATGGGCTTTATGTTTATAGACTGATTAAGACCAGATGATAAATGTGCTCTCAGTTTAAAGATTCATTGTAACTCTAAGGTCTCCAAGTAATTCATATTACTGCCCCCTCTTCTTCTAAGGGTTACTAATTGTAAAACTCTAAATCTGAAGTCATGTCCCTCATTCAACACAACATGTCTAGCTAAAGCATTCTGTTGGTTAGACTTTTTGATTTCATAAGAATGATTATACATCCTGTCCTTGAGCCTTCTCTTTGTTAAGCTAACATAGAACGCTTTGCATTGTACACATGTGGCTAAATATATGAGATTGGTACTATTACAAGAAGCAAAGATTCTGGGTAAAAAAACATAATCTATATCTGGATGCATAAATACCTGTGAATCAGTAATCAAACTACACATGTTGCACTTCTTACAAGGATATGTACCCATTCTCACCTTAAAATCTAGACATTGTTTTTCAAAATGCTGTTCATGTTCAATACAAAGTAGCTGCTTCAAATTTTTACTATTTCTATAAGTAAACTGAGGTGTTATACCTACAATATCCACAATAAATGAATCGATTGTTAATATGTGACAATTTTTTCTTATAATCCCTGTTATTTCTTTATTGTCATTAGTGAATCTAGTAGTAAAAGTTATTCTCTTATCATTCATCTCCTTAGTAGCTGATGTGTAACTCTTAGACCCGATATACCCTTTTTTACCTATATTATTTCTATTTTTATTATTATTTTTATTTTTATTAAATATCAGGTTCCTAATTTCTTTCACTATGCCTCTATCATAGCCTCTCTTAACAAAGAGGCGTTCCATTACATCAGCCAGTTCTTCTAGTTCGTGGCTCACTTTACATAGCCTGGTGAGTCTGGTCAATTGACTCTTGACTATGTTAGGAAATATATGGCAGGGATGCATACTGTTAAATTGAAGCAGGGTGTTCTTCCAACATGGTTTCCTGTATAGAGATGTTAGAACTTTACCATGTTTATCTATGCTTATATTTATGTCTAGAAAACTTATAACTTCACTAGAATAATCCATCGTGAATCTCAGAAAACTGGTAGTGGACTCTAAATAAAAGATGAAATCCTTTAATTCTTCTATAGCTCCTCTCCAAAATATAAGGATATTGTCCACAAACCTTCTGTAAAGCAGAACTTTATCATAATATTTGCTATTAAAAAGGTGGTTCTTTTCCCAGTAGTAAACTACCAGGTTAGCATACGTATTTGCACATGGGGTGCCCATAGCGACACCCCATTTTTGCAAATATAACTTGTCTCTAAACATAAAGACATTGTTAGCTAGAACCATGTCTAATAAAGCACATATAAGTATCTGTTGATCCTGCTTAAAACTGACATTGTGGTTCAGCAGTTCCCTAATGGCTTCTATGCCATATTCATTAGGGATCGATGTAAATAAATTTTTTATATCTAATGTAACTAGAAGGCAGGTATCTGTCTTCCAATTAACAGAAAGATGTTCAAACATATCTATCAATTGGTAGGTAGCCCTAAGTATGGTTGATATAATTCTAACCATAGGACTTAATGCCTTCTCAATATATACAGATATCGTCTCCGTAACCCATCCCTCTCCAGAAACTATGGGACCCATGGGTAGCGGAACCACCTTCTTGTGCACTTTTGGAAGTCCTTTAATATAAGGAATCACAGGTTGTTTCACATAAAAATAGTCATGCAATTCTTGACTTATTTGTCTACACATCAATAAATCATAGATTCCTTCATGAATATTCTTAACAATTTCTGCTAATACAGTAGTATCAATCTCGCTGTATGTAGTAACTTCATTCAACATTAAATGCATGGTTGCATTGTAATCTACGGTGTTAAGCAAAACAACCCCACCCCCCCTATCAGCTGGCTTAATTGTGAGCTCCGTATTATGAGTTAAACTCTGTAAAGAACGCCATTCATCCCTAGAAGTATTAAAAAATGTACACTTCTTTTTTGTATGTAAGAAGTATTCATAAAAATCTTTTTCACAGAGTTTAATGAAACATTCTACTTGGGCTGGTAATACTGGTGTAAATGTACTTTTACGCTTAAAATCTAGAGGATAAACAGAAATACTTTCTCTCATAGTTTGTTTATCATTAAAAAACAATTTTAAGGAGACTAAACATCCAAATACTCTTAAGTCAATTAGCATCTCACTAAGGCTACTGCCATGTGAGGGAATGTAAGTAAGCCCTTTGTTGAGCAAAGAAAGGTCAGATGTTGTAAAATCAAACCTGGATAAATTGAACACAAGTTTGTTTAGTCTCTCACAAGGCGTCTCTGGTCTCGATCCCCACCAGAAAACTTCCTCTTCCTGCGACCTCTGCTGCTGGAACGGTTTCTTGATACTGGCCTCTTTCTCACAGGAAGAGGCAAAAAATGCTGTATACCACCAGTAGGAAATTTGGGTCTAGCTCCCAACATGTTTCCCATTTGTCCCTCTCTGTAAGCCTGTTGGTTCAGTGGAGGAGTATCCACATGGGCTGAGTTACCTGGTAACTGATTGCCATCCGATGGTGTAGTGAAGGTTTCACTAGCACTGCTCTCATGTTCTAAAGGGGCTGTGTACAAAGGAGCGATACCATCAGCTATAGAAGGTTCACCATTATTGTAGTTAGACAACGCTGATACTGTATCTCTATTTTCTTGTCGAACAATGTTAGATTTGGGCCAAACAAACACTTGCCCAAGAGTAAAATCTCTGAAATCACGCTGAAGTTTATGGTATTTTGTAAGTTGTAACTTATCACTGTATGCACTGACTTGTAGGTATATATTATCTAGCCTCTTTGTATAGTTCTCACCTTTGAAGCGGTTATGCAGATCCCTATTCAGAGCCTCTACCTTGGATGTCAAATCCGCTTCGAGGGGAGAAAAAAATCAATTAACAGCCTCATGTAATTATTGCTCAGCTCTATGTTCAATTCCTGCCATCTCTTAAGAAGCTCAGGATGGCTGTCACCGTATGAGGACATGCAGAGAACCCTCATACCACGAGGAATTACATGGAAATGCAGAGATGCCTCCATGTGTCTTCTCTGCCATATATATATCTTTGTAATTTGTAGAAATCATTCTCTAGTTCTCTACTCAGTGCTTGAAACTCAGTAAAATTGTCTGTTACCTCCTGAGGGAACTGCTGTGGGTAATTGTAGGTCCAATGAAAGTAAAGGATTGATACATTGATTCATAATGTTGTTCCATCTCAAATTAGTATCTCTTCCTTCAGGATTGTAGTCCAATTCAACAGGTGTAACCTCCATCGTGTGAAAATAACAGCACCAACACAAAGCAAAAAACAAAACTAATAAAATTAGATACAGATATAAATCCAAAGGGTCACTCGTCAAAAACAAACTAAACGAGTATGAAAATCATACACGAGTGAAAACTACCATGAAAAAATATACTGTTGTGTAGAAGTCCAACTCTTTTATTAAAACAAAAACAAATAAGAGAGAAACAGATGAGCGCTTTCGCGTACTGGCTAGTACGCTTCTTCAGATCTTAACATCTACATTTTTAAAAGCCACTTTTATACTAGAACTCACATTCAAAAATAATCAATTAACCAGTTCAACAATTATACAATTAATTAATCAATCAAAAATGCAGTACAATAAGTGTATACTAACTACCTAATATCTCCGTAAACCCTAGTGGCAAGAACCACAACAGACAAAATAAAAAACAAAACATGCTCAAAAATCCTATCGCTCTAGGAAACTGTGCATTCCATAGAACAAAAAATTAATAAATATGAGTTGACATATATGCTATTTTCCCTTAATACAGACTTCACCAGATAAAAAACTTCCTGAATGCTAATCTATATATCCTCCACAAAAGATATATTTCTTATATTTATTTTATTAAACCCTGACATTGCATCATAACTATATCATTTTCCCAAATTGTGTCCCTAGCAAAGACATTTCCTTCATTGAAAAATACACACCTCCAATTTTTCACTGCATCACACAAACCCTTCTTTTATCTTTATTCATGGTCATAGGTTCATAGGTTCATAGGTAGGTACTAGGCTATTGGCCCTGGGGCCTATACAAGCCCAACCAAAAAGGTACCCTGGCTTTTGCCACCCAAGAAAATTATTTTCCTGTGCCATTGTGGAGAAGAGCCACAGAGGTGACCCCCGGGGTGAATTTCTTATTTCCCATCCAATCATCAAGATTTTTCTTGAAGAGTGCTAATGAGGAGCTTTGTTTGATATAGATAGGTAGTTTATACCAGAGTATGGGAATTCTCTGGGACAGGAATATATCCCTCTGGCATGTTCTGTTTATTGTGGTGACAAGGTTTAGGTCCCTAGAGCGTGTAGCTCGGAGGGATTGGGATTTCTTTAAGTGGAGCATGTCCAACAGCTCTGGGTTTGACATAGCTTTGTATGTTAGGCAGAGATCACCTCTGAGTAGGCGATATGCGATGGAGTAAAGCTGGAGTTTTTTGAGACAGTCTGCATAAGGCATCTGTTTGAGGCCAGTAATCCCCTTTGTGAGGTATTTTTGCTGCCTTTCCAGTTGTTGTAGATGTCTTGTGAGGTACATACCAAAAGGGCATTGTACTCTTTAATGGGTCTAATGAGTGATGAGTAGAGGGGAACAATGACCTCTTTTTTTCTGGATGAGAAACCTTTTGTGATGAGGTGTGCCACATAGAAGGATTTCCTGACTACTGTAGCAATGTGATTATCAAAGGAGAGACTACTGTCCACCTGTGTCCCAAGGTCTCTTATCACACTTTTGGTGTTAAGTATACTAATGCCTATGTTGTAGTTCATGGGTACAGAGTTTTTACCAAAGTGGATGTCAATGCACTTTTTAGCATTGAGCTTAAGGCCATGGCTTTGACACCAGGCATCTGTCTCAGTGAGGCCCTTTTGTAGGATGTCCACATCATTAGGAGTTTTGATTATGGCTCATAGTTTGCAGTTATCTGTGAACTTCATTAGCCAAAGACCTTCTGTGTTAGCCTGTACTTCAGAGAAGTAGATACAAACAGGAGAGGACCCAGGACTGAACCCTGTGGTACTCCACTTGTCACTGGTCTGAAGTCAGATTTGGAGTCTGCTACTTTCACAGTGTGGGTTCTGTCAGTGAGCCAGCTGGCAACCCATTTTGTGACATAGGGATTTATACCTAGTTTAGTGAGTTTATCTATAATTCCAGAGTGGGGGATGGTGTCAAAGGCCTTGGCAAGATCTAGATAGCTGTGTGAACCACCTTACCCTTGTCTACGGCTTTGGTGACTGCTTCAAAGAAGTTATCAGGTTTAGAAGACATGATCTGCCTTTTACAAACCAGAACTGGGTGGGATCCAGAGTTTGGAGATTACCAATGTCTTTGTTTATAAGTTCCATGATGATACATTCCATGGCCGTGCAGACCAGGCTCGTCAGGCTAATGGGGCGGTAGTTCCCGGGGTCCATGGTGGCTCCCCCCTTGTGGAGTGAGATAACCATTGCTGTGTGCCATTCAGCAGGCACAAAGCCTGAGGTGTTGCTATGATTGAACATGGTACTTAGGTGGGGTGCCAGTTCCTTCTGTAGTTCATGTAGAATGCAGCCTGGGATGTTGTCTGGTCCCATGGATGATGTGTTCTTATCTTTGGAGAGTGTGTTTTTTACCTGTGCAGCCGTGATTACAGGAACTTTAAATTCTTCCGGTATAGAGATGGGCTCTTTAGGGTGTGAGAGGGGGGTAAAGTTAGCACTGAACCTAGCTGCCAGGATGTTGGCAATATCAGATGGGTCTGTGTATTTAGTGCCATTGTGCTGTAACTCAGAGCAGATCTGAGTGTTGCCATTGAGATTCTTGACATAACTATAGAATGCTTTGTGGTTGTCTTTAGAATCAGTGGTGATTTAGATTTTTTGTAACTAGCTTTGGAGGATTTTATCAGGGATCGCAGCTTCTTACTGATGCTGACCAGGGAGCTCCTCCACTTGTGGGATTATACTCTCTTTTGCAAGAGTTTCTTCCTTCTGTTGTACAGTTTGTTTATGGCAGGGGACCACCAGATTGTCTTCCTTTTTTTGGACGATAGCATCTTGGTTCTGTTTGGGATAGCACGATCCATGTACTCATGTAAGTGCTTATAAAATGCAATTGTGTAGGATTCAGTAGTCATAACTGTATTGTCCATCTGCATGGGTGTCATGAAGTTCACCACTTCTGTCTTAAGAAGCATGAAGTTGGCTTTGGAGAACATTTTTACCATGGCTTCCTTAATGGGGGGTGGAGGCAGGATGTGGCTATCTAGGGTAATTAGCTTATGGTCTGATCGGACCAATGAGGCGTTGACTTCAGGTGTGGAACACCGGTCACTCATATTGGTAATGACTAGATCTAGGATATTGTTGCCCCTGGTAGGGATGTGGATAAGTTGATTCAGGGCATTGGAGTTTATGAATTCCAGAAAGCGTTGAGTGAAGGAGTTCGTACATGAGTAGTTTTCCCAGTTAATGGTGAGGTAGTTGAAATCGCCCATTATTAGGATGTTTGGTTGAACCCTAATATTTTCCAGTACATCAAGAAAAGAGGAGTGGGAATTCTGGGGCATGGTGGGTGATCTGTAGCAAGCTACAATTTGGATTGCAGTTTTGCCCAGAGTTAGTTGCACTTGGATAACCTCGGCTGCATTATGTTGAGCAACTAGCCTGGAGGTGTGGATATCCTTAATGAATATGGAAACACCTCTGCCTTTGGTGTTCTGGTCCAGGTTACATGGCCGAAAAGTGTGGTATGAGTTATAGCCTGGTAGTGCAGGGGTGCTCTCTGGAGCCTTAAACCAGGTCTCAGTCACTGCATAAATATCGATGTTCTCCATCTTAAGGAGTGCCTCGAGTGAGTGCATTTTGAGATTTAGACTTCTAGCATTGAGTAGCATCACCCTCAGTTTTTGCTTGCCTGTTCCTGTTACAGTGGTGAATTTGTCATTTGAACCTTGCCTAAAAAAGGCACTATAGGAGCAGCAAGAACCTTAGCCAGTATCCGGAATCCCAGGGGTGACAGGTGCAGGCCATCTCTGGCAAAGCATCGTGGTCTGTCGACCATGTCATTCCACACAGACAGATACTGGATCCCTTTAGATTGGCACCAGAAGCTTAGCCAATTGTTAAAGTCAACTGGATCAACTTATCCACACCCCCACCAGGGGCAACAATATCCTAGATCTAGTCATTCTGGGTGATGGCAGAATGCTACTCAGGGCTAGGGTCATATCTGCCAGTGCTACATGATCGGAGAGCTCTTCCATGCCTCTTTTCATGTAGTCCAGGGAGGTACGTCTCAGGTCGTTCACACCAACATGGACAATGACAGAGTCATATTTGTAATTGTTGTGGAGTGACCTGAGTGCGTGGGTTATGTGGCGGATCCTGGCACCCAACAGGCAGCTGACAGTAACCTTCTTCTTGTTTAGCCTGGTGAGTGGAACATCGGTATGCCTGACTATAGAGTCGCCTATGACTAGTGTGTTGGGTACGTTGTTTTGCCTCATTGGCTGTGGCTGAGTGGCACACTGAGTCTGCAGGCTATGTGTCATTTGGGTTGTGTTGGGGGGTGGAGGTTGCTTGCATTTCTGCTTTGGAGGTCTCTGTTGCTTGAGAAGATTATTATTGAGAGCCTCCGTGAATGTTTTTGTGCTTCTATGTGTGGATTTTGGTGGTGTAGATTTAGTGAGACTATGTGATGTGTGGTGTGGCGCAAGAGTTTACCTTCTCCTCTTGACTGTCAAGTTCAGTCTTGATTGGAGAGAGCTTTACCTCCAGTTTGGCTAGATAAGTGCATCTCTCACAGGTTGTAGTGTTGGGTGGTAGGAGGAGAGGGTTGCCTGTGTACATGAGGCAATTTCTACATTGCCCCAAGATGCCCAGATTCATCAGATAGACAGGAGAGAACACTGGGAGCTGACCCTTGGACATGCCTGAATAAAAAAACTATTTTCCTCTAGATAAGTGAGGAAAGTGAGTACAAGAGCTGTTTTTCTATAAGCAAGTGAGGAAAGTAAGTACCAAAACTGTTTTCCTCTAGGTAATGAGGAAGGTTGAGTGCTGTAGTAATTAATAGGTTATTTAGTGCTTACAAGTTCTGAACAAGTGCTAATCACAAATAAGCAAATTCAAGTGCTAAAAGTAAGAATATGTATCTGGACTAAACTAGTTACAGGAAAGGGGGGGGGGGGAGAAACAAGTCCAAATGTGGGCTTTTAAATCAGAAAGTTGAGGAGATGGAAAAACTGCCCAAATGGCCAATAACTACAATTTCTGGGCCAGAACGACTCCTTATGTGGTAGATAGGTTACCTAATGCTTACCACTTCCACTGATAAGCTAGAAGGCTTCCCTCCAACACAGAAAGCTTGGGGGGGATCAGAAGCTTACATACAGTCCTGGATACAGCAAATCTGAATCTGGACTACACTAGTTACAGGAAAGGTATTTTTATTATATATATATATATATATATATATATATATATATATATATATATATATATACAGAAAAGGAGCTAAAACAGCAGTCAAAACAATTCAAATGCATTGCAAGCTAGCACACTTGAGTATGTAGCAATGTTAGACCAAACAGTTTAAAAAATGCAATTAAATTAAAAATGACTAAAAACAATGCAGAATGAGTCTATTAGGTAGAATGAGGTAAAGAGATGGGACTGGGGGGAGTGTCCCAGATCAAATCTACAGTGGGGGCGGGCAACTTCAAAAACCTCCAAATTTAAACAACAACACAGGAATAGGGAGGGTGGGTATGGGAAAACCAGCACCATCAGCAGAGATCTGAAAAACTATACAGTGAAGCAAAAATAACAGTGCACAACTCTGAAGTCAGCCAGCAATGATATAAAATGTAGTCAAACAACAATTACCAGTACACAACTCTGAAGTGCCAGAAAAATATACTCAGCTCTGTATATCTCCAGATAGTTTGAAGAGCACTCTTTCCGGACACAGGAAGGCTCCAGCAATGATATGCAGACTTTTTTACTTCTTCTTCTTCTTTCGGCTTTTCCCAGTTAGGGGTTTCCACAGTCGATCACCTGTCTGCTCATGATTGGCAGTGGAGTTTTACAGTGTTGAGTTGCCAGCCCGGCGCCCAACCTTCCACAGAAGGTACAAACATGCACACACTCATACCTAGGGCCAATTTAGAGTGTCCAGTCCACCTACAGCATGTGTCTTTGGGATGTGGGAGGAAACCGGAGCACCTGGAGGAAACCCATGCAACCACAGGGAGGACATGCAGACTCCACACAGAAGGCACCCCAGCTATCCCATTGTCAGACACTCACGGGGTTTGGCCTCTCATCCCACTTCCCATTGAAGCCAGCCAGGAGCTGCGATTCAGATCTGATTCTATCTCCAGCCAGGATTGAAGCCAGCCAGGGAAGAAGCCAGCCAGGGAAGAAGCCAGCAAGGGAGCCTGCCTGCCAGCCAGCCCAGCCAGGAAAGAAGCCAGCAAGGGAGCCTGCGTGCCAGCCAGGAAAGAAACCAGCAAGGGAGTCTGCTTGCCAACCAGCCCATCCAGCCTGATTCTATCAGGAAGGAAGCAAGTTTGCCCAGCAATAACTGTGATAGTGGTAAGTAAATTGCATTTTTGGCTTTAGTTATTTAAAAATATATTGTGGTTTAATTTTTTTAATGTTTAGAGGTAGATGGTGGTGCAGTACGCAGTATTTAAATCTGTGCAGTGGTTATTTTGATATTTTTATGATTTGGAAGCATTACTTTTAAAAGGCTGAACTATGTATAGAAGTTGTTTTTGTCTGTTTGCAGATAAGGTTAAAATGCTGTTTTTGCTTGTGCTTTGAATGTGGATATGTTGCTTTTGTGTTTTTTTTACTTATTGCATTGCTTTGCTTTGATGATTTTGATTTTTTTTTGTAAAAAAAGGAGCCCATGTCTGCTGTACATTGTAGTTTGTTACTTCTCTTGCAAGAAGTATTTTTAAAAGTTAAAATGTTTATGGACTTTTTCCCATTTATTTTTTTGTGGATGGATGCTCAGAAGTTAATGCAATGTATTTGCATTATAGTCCGATTACGACCAGTGCTGCTGTTGGGCATGTTCATTAATAGATCATTGCTGTGTGTAAATTAGTGCCGCACATTTTTTTTAACTGCTGTGGTCAAAAGCTAAAAAAGTCTATGGTATCCACTGTGCATTCTCATTCGCCAATGTTTTTCAAGTCAGTTCTTTTGTGTGCCAATTTTTTCACATGCCAATGTTTTTTTTTTTTTTTTCAGATGCCAATGTTTTCGAGCCAGTTCTTGCTCTTTTCGGTGCCAGTGTTTTTCAAGCCAGTTCTTTGCCATTTTTTGTGTGCCAATTAAGCCAGTTCATTTGTGCTGTGCAGCAGTATGTTACTGAACCCTACTAACACAGTGTTGCACCTGATGACAAAGTGGGCAAGGAAACAAAACCTTGAGGACCAGAACTTAGGATCATTGCTTGACTGTGCAGTAAAGTTAGCCAGCCAGTTGCAGTGTGACAGACACTGCAGAAAAACTATCTTGTGGCAGAACTAAGGCTGAAGCCATAGTCGAAAATGTTTCAAAAACCAGGTACTTATTTGCAATTTTATCAGATGCAACCAACAAGGAAACATAAAATATTTCCCCTTGTTGTGAGGTATTTTTCTAAAGAAGAACTTCTATAAAGACCCTGATGAATCGGCAGGCTATTATTTCACAGCAAATTTCAACATTATGAAGGCACTCCTTGCCCTGGAACCATATTTCAGCTTATGGGGCTGATAATGCCAATGTGAACTATGGGAAGAAATCGTGTGTATACCAGATACTGTGTTGCTCATTATCATGCAGCCAAAAAAGCTGCAGCACAACTACCATACGATGTGGAGAGACCCTCCAGATATGGCAGGCATTTCAGCTAATGAGCATGGTGAGAGAGAAAGAATTGCCTACGCTGCACCAGTACTATTTGCACTTTCTCTGTGCTGTTCTTGTTGATTTTAATGAACATATACTGCAGGCAAGAGCTGAAGGTGCTTTGGGGAAACTTAGGGGGGGGCACTATGAGCATTAGACAGCACTTCTGCTAACAAACTGAAAAGAGGACTACTTGGCAGGCCCTCTCTCCTCGACAGTATGTAAAACAAGCTTGACCCCAGGGAGAGAGTGGCTGAAGCTTTTTCAAGAAGCTTGATCTCTGACTATACTCTATCCGGTAATTGCTAGTCAAATGCATTTGCAGAAAGAGGTTTTTCATTGGTGAAATGTAAATGGACAGATGAGTGAAATTAACCGGATGAAATGTTGTGACTTTTACTCTTTAATTGTTTCAAATCGGGCCCTTCTTCAAGCCATAAAATCAATCAAAAAATACACTTTTAAAAAAAAAAAAGTTTATTATTGTAGGGTGCAGTTTAATTTTGTTTTTTTTTTTGTTTTTTTTATAATTAATTTGCTAGGGTATATGTAGTACTAGTGTATGTAGTTTTTGTTTTTTCTTTGCTTTACCTTTAATTGACAATAAGTCTTAATTTTATACTTATTGTATGTGTGGTGTAGATTTTTTAGTTTTCTTTCTGAATAGTGTGTTTTTATTCATTTAAAGTTTATTTATTGTTACAACTGATTAGTGTGTTTGCAGTAATAGTTCACTTCATTTAAATAGTTTGAGTTTTCAGTATGCTGTAATGTCATAATGTTGCATCCATAGCTATGTGGCAAGTGTCATGCTGGCCACACCTCTACCCTGTTGACCACACCCCCATGTCCCACTTTGCCCTTGTTAAAAGGTGGCAACCCTAACCCCAGCTGAGGATCGAACCAGAGAACCTCTTGCTGTGAGGTGACAATGCTAACTGCTGCACCACCCTATTACTATTTTCTTTAAACATTCATTTAGATAAACCAGCACCTCCATCATCTATATTTTATTATTAGCAACTACAGCTGCTTATGCCAAAACTAATGAAATCCCAACCTTGTTTTGCATTTCATATCCAGCATCTTTCATTTATAAGCTACTTCAGTCACTACTGCATTCATTAGCAATGCAAACAACATTCCACTCATGGGATATCCTTGTCTGATACCACACTTCTTGCATATCTCTTTACTCAAACATCCATTCGCTATCTCTCTCACTCTATTATTTTGATATGCTGACATACACAATCTCCTAATTCTATTACCTATTCCATACTTCTCCATAACATTCCACAAAGCATCATGTCCTACTGTATAAAATGCTTTACTAATATAATCTACCATAAGTTTCACATCATCCCTTTTATTTAAAATATCATCCACAATTTCATTCATGAGCAACAACAATTCTTGACATCACTTCCCTTTTATACCATATATATATATATATATATATATATATATATATATATATATATATATACTTTCTTCCATATTATCCCTCATCCTTCCTTCCATTCTTCTATGTTTTATGCTCATAACAAATTATAATTTGCATTATATAATGTGATGGCTTTCCAATTTTACTTCAGTCTTCTCATTTTTCTTTCATATACATTTTAATATTGTACCACATTAACTCTTTGTAAAAACCCTCTTCCTTCAACTATCCATTCAGTTGTTGTGTCTTTCGGCTTTTCCTTGTTAGTGGTCGCCACAGCGGAACTCCGGTCCGCTAATGATTGGCAGTAGATTTTTACGTACCGAGTTGCCAGCTCTGATGCACAACCTTCAACGAAGGTACGCCCATTCATGCATGTCTCCAAACAGAAGACGCTTTAGCTGAGAATCGAACAGGGCAACATCTTACTGTGAGGCAACAATGCTACTGCAGCACCATCACCGCAACTATCCATTCAGTATACTTATAAAATACTCTCTTTGTCAATCCATTAATTTCTGGTACATTCCATACCCTATACCATCTGGGCCTGATACTAAATAAACATTTACTTTCCTAAGTGTTTCATCCAATTCACTAATAGCAATTTATTTTAAGAATTCTTCCTTAATTCATTCTGGAATTTGTTTTTACTTTCCTTTCTCTTTTGTTTTCCTTCTTTATATATAAATGTGTGTGTGTGTGTGTGTGTGTGTGTGTGTGTGTGTGTGTGTGTGTGTGTGTGTGTGTGTGTGTGTATATATAGTATATATATATTCCACGTGATGCACTACAATACTCATAATTTGCTCTTATGTTCTTTTAGGTTTCCTTTTACAGTTTTCATTTCCCACATTATATTAATATCCTCCTTTTCTATTTTTTCCAAATATGCAGGTACTTCCTCTCTTCTCCCTTCTAAATAATATCTTTGCCTAAACAGTAATTCTGTTTTTTTCTTGATTTCTCTTCTATATTTCTTTCTCCATTTCATAATTCTATCTTGGATTATATTCTAAATTCTCTGAAACATTTCTATACATTTTCCGATACTTTACTTTGTCTTCCTTTCTTACAAAATCTTGCCATTGGAAGACACTTTTTATACTTTTAAATTAAAACCTCCATTCAGACCAGCTTTCATAGAAGTTTTAATGATTATATGAGCCTTCCCTAAATGCATATCTCATTTATTGTTTTGATTCCCTTTTCTATTTTAATATTTCTTCCATCACCTCTGTCCATATTGCTAAATGGCCTGAAATACCAATCACAACTATATCACCATCTGCTACCCCCAAGACATCTGATAATACAAATTAATCAATTTCAGATCCAAATGGAATGTATTTTCTGTGAAGTTAACACTGCCTGCTATACAAAATTTAAACTGATCCTGAGATTTGGATTTCAGCCAAAAGAAAGATGCATCTCACAAAGCAATAGAACCCAAAGCTTTCCGCTACCAGTTTCAAGCAATTGGGTTGTTGGCACGGCGCTGGGAGATAACCCATACTTCTCTTGCAAAAGGACCAAGATTTTGAGATGCACATTCGAAAAGCATGATTCACCTTTCTTAATTCGTAAACTTTTCCATGAAGAGAAACCTCCAGGCATGTTTACTTGTGGAGGTTGTGCTGTATGCAGGCACATCCGCACAGGCAAGGACTATGTTTTTAAGCATTGTCATTTTACGTTGTCATTTTACTAGACATTTTGATTGTCATAGTAGCAATGTGACTATGCGGGCATCTGTGATGGTTGTGATTTCCTTCTGCATTGGAAAGACTTGTAGAAAATTGTCTGACCACATTAAGGAGCATAATGCGGCCATACACTTCAAAGATCATAGCAATGCTTTAGGGAAACATAGCTCCCTTTGCACAATTTTTTCTGGCTTCAAATTTATTGTTTTGGAACAAATATGTGTTTTTTTGGTGATTGTGATCCTTACTAGAAGTACGAGAACTTACATGGCAGCTTCTTCTTAATGCTGAGGATGCACCAGGTATAAATGAGAATTTGGACATAAAGTGTGTGTTGCTCTGGTACACATAAACCACACCTTTGTGTCCATCTTATCTTTCTCTCATAGGCTACTATAATGTTTATTTTTGATTTTCTTCAAACAGTGGTCATTATTGGCTTGTATGCTTCATTTTCTTTATTGCACCTTGATTTAAAGTATGGCATTTCACATCTTGATGTAACAGGATCAGATAAAACCAGTAAATACCTTTGACCGCTCTTGTCTATGACAATTGTTTTATCTTTCAAAGAAGCCATAGTCTCAGGTTTTCTGCGTTGCTCCACTTCAGCTGTACTAGGGCCATACCTCTCAACCTCTAGTTGTAAGAAATCTGGACAAAATCTAAAATAATGGTGGGGGGACTCATTATTTTTAAATATTGCTCTTAGAAACTTAGAAAGTTGCTAATATACCAGGAGTTGTGTTCACATGTACTTTCTGAAAGATAAGAAGCCTGAAACTTAGATGTATGTCATTATTTAGTGACTCCATTCTTCAGTTATTTGCCAGAAAACCACAAATTCTACAAATAACATACCAAAAACATATCAAAAATATAAGACAAAAATTTGGACAGTTGATAGGTATGACAAGCATTATGTACCACAGAAACAAACTCCTATGATAAGAACACATGTATTTGTTATTAAAATCAGAAACTGGTGGCTAGTCTCAAAGGACGGAAAGTAGTACAGCAGCTGGTATAAAACTCCATAAATGTTGGGTGTATAGCTGATCAGATTCATATGTTTGGCAATTGTATAATAAGGCATTTTAGAGCACATGACTTACAACAAACTTTCTTTGCCCTTTACTGATTCTTCCTTCTTCATGATCCTGGCAGTTCTATATAATGTTTATATCTGCACTCCTCAGCTCTAGAATGCCACATGGTTGTTAAAGATAAAGATCATGGTTGTTTCATTATGTTGGTGTCACAGGAAAAACAGCATTATGGTGGCATTTTTTTTATTTCAGGGTACCCATAAAGTAATATTTGGGCTATGTTTTCTTCTTGGAAAATCATCCACTATTGAAATAATAAATGCATGCATTTTATCATTTATGTACAATAAATGGCTATATGACTGGGCTAACAAATCTGATTTCAAATTAAACCTTCTGTCACTGTTTCCAAGACAAGCTTGTGATGCTGTTGACTCTAAAATGTGCGGTCATTAATCTAAACTGCTTTGTTTTTAACCAGAGGTAAAATACAAATGCTTTTCTTTTTGATTGACTAATGTAGGATCAGTTTTGACTTTTCTAGCTTTATGTGCATTAATAGCCTTATAGGAGACAGTATGGGATGTGGGAGTGTGGATATGTCAACTTTATGTATAATGCAATTATTAGGTTACGTCTGAGTTGTAGCATCAGCACTATACCAAATGGAAGTATTCAAAACCTGTGATCTGGACTTTTTTATAGTTCAAAAGGGGTTATCTATCTGGTGGGAGTTTTTCTTGGACTGTGCAAAGAACTAAGGCAGAGATAAGAAGATGAGAATGATTTGGAGGACAATCATTTTTCCAATTAGTAATCTGCTTGTTAGCCTGTGCATATATTCATCACTGGTTAAGTTGCAAACTTGCTTGTTTAACATGAAATCCTTCTTGACAGTGTTATAAAACTTATAATGTCTGCCAGGATACTCAGTAATTGCTCAGTCATCTCAAATATGTTAGCAGCCACCGCAAGTTATGCCCTGTGACTGTCGACTACTGCAAGAAATATAATGTGACATGCAACACTGCTCATTCTAAAAAGGCATAGTATTTTATGCTATTTCCCTCTTTTTTACAAAATAAATAAATATATCCATGAGACAGTCATTGATTAATTTAAATACATATCAGATAATTTAAATTAATATGTCACTGATTTTTAATATTACATTTTTATAAAATGACAATATTTTAAAATAAATAATTTTGCAACTTTTCAGACTTTAAAATCAACAAATCTCATAAAACTATACAAATGTCCACATACATTACTGGTCTTTTAATAAATCTTTCATATCTAGCTGTTTTACTTGGACTATTTGGTATTTTATCTAACTTTATCTTGTTTCATTCTAGCATGGTTCTAGATGCTCTTGTGGTTTCGAAGGTTCTTCTTGATGAGGGACCTGTTCACAAGACTGATACACAATCATTCCACTGCAGAACTTTTCTAAATAGTTTTAGAATGCTTAGATTAGATACTGTTGTCTTGGAGGTATGTCATCCATTTCTCCTGTATAGATGACTATCATCTCCTCAGAAAACACGTAATCTTGGTTCAGTAGCCTGACCTACAGTTATAGCTTTAGGTAACTGCTTCTGCCACTGTTTTTGAATTCTACTCTGTCTCATTTCTGCAAATCTGATAGTTTCATACCATATCATATTATAGTTTTATCTCTGTTACTTTCTTCCCAACATTTGTCTTGCTTTGATTTAATTGTGTCACATTACTAAGCAAGTCAAAGTTAGTAAAGTAGACTTCAACCATCTTCCAATTAATAACTGAATTGGTGAAACAATGAGACTCTGCAAAGGAGTATTTTTATGAGTCAAAATTCCAATATAACTGCACTCCCATAACTACTGATAGTATATTATAGTATTGTTTACTGCCTGAATGGGTCTTTCTCCATCTTCTTTAGACTGTAATGCAGATTTGAGATCATGTACTTAAATTCTCACTCATGCTCATACCTTGGAATTCCAGGTTCTTGAATTGTAGGCCATTGTCTGACATGATTACAGTTGGTATGCCTTGCCATGGAAAGATAGACATTGACAGTATTATCACTCTGACACCACTAGTATCTGTTAGTTGAATATCATAAGGGTATTTGGAGTAATAATTTATGGATATAAACTACATATCTTCTTTGAAATAAAACAAAGCTGTGCCTACTGTGCTGCAAGGCCTGAGTGGTTATATATGAAGTAACATCTCTTATCCTGTATTGTTATTTTGGCAGAAATTGCATCTGCCATGGTTTTGCACCATTTGCTATATCTTCACTAATGTTTTAGGTCAAACCATGTCTATTACTTTTTCATTGTACTACCATTCCCCGATTCATCTCTTCTATACCCTCAGTCTCTGTTTCTCTAAATTAGCAGGGTACTATAATCTTGTTGGTTATGAGCATTAATATTTCACACATTTTTTTCATAAAGGAAATGTAAGACTAACTTTCATTTCTAACAAATGATTTTTCCTGTAACCAACCTCTCCCTGCAGTTTCTTTTGATAACTGCAAGTCTAAGTCAGTGACAGTAAATCCATGAAATTATGTGAATCTCTGTTCCAACATTGACAAATATGATATCATTGCAGAGAATCCATAATCCCACTATTTGTTTTCCTTTTGTTCTGGTAAATATGCTTAATTAAACATAGTTATTTACGTGGACTTTAATTATACACAGTTAAATTAAGCATAATTCTCTGTAATTTCAAAAGTACCTTTAACAAAAACATTCTGAGAAGGATTTGCAAGGGTTTATGATCTCTTTCAGTCTGGATTTTTTGTCTTTCATATATTCATTGAATAATTCACATCTATGCACTGTTGCTACTAATTCATTCTCTAACTGTGCAATTTCTTCTGTGCATCTGCAAATGATCCATAGGCAGCAACTTGCTGTCTGCATTTCTGCAAATCCATGCATCCTATATACTTCAGACTTTTACTTATGCTGTAAAGTAAGTGCCTCTGTTTGTGGATTCTTTAGCACTCAAAAATCTTAACGTTATTAACTTGATTTCTAAATTGTATTTATGTTCAGCAGCTTTCTAGGAGGTGCAGTTATGCCTACCATACTTGTTATAAACATTGCAAGATGGTGCAGCATTCCCAAAAGACTCATTAAAATCTTTTTATCTTCCTGCACTACAGCTTTAACTTTTTCTGAATCTATATGCATTCTCTTTAATGTTAGAATGTGATAAATATTTCATACTGGCCACTTTTATTTTACACTGACTCTTGTTCAGACTAAAACCATATCATATGACTGTTTGTAGTTGTACCAACCTATTGCTATCCTCTTCTTTTCCCTGATCATCCATATTCCTTTCATTTTACAGCTCTTTTCATAATTCCAGGATTCACAATTAGAGCTCTCAAAATTACACCAGAGAGCAGTTCCTGACATTTTGATTTAACAATTCTTCAAAGCATTCAATTACTCATTAACCTGATCTTTGAAATAGTTGTGATGCTGAAGATATGCCATAGGAAAGACTCAATAATCTATATTGGCCTAATGATATAGTATATCTATACAACATAGTGATTTCTGCATCTAATGTTATCTGCCATCTGCTAGAATCCCTGCTTTGCATCCAGTATAGAAAAGAGCTTAGTAGTTTGCACAGCTGAGACCAATTTCTCAGTTGTATGCAGTACATAGAATACTGTCCTTTAAGTACTTTATTCAGATTTTGCAGATCAAAGCTAATGTGAACTGTGCCCTACAAAATAACATTGGTCATGCTATCTAGACCATTTTTGTCAACAATAGGTCCCAAGGTGTAGGAAAATAAAAAAAAAAAAAACACTTCAGAGAGTTTTCGTCAAAAACTTGTTTTAATAAATTTATTTATTTAGTTAGTCATTATTTTTTAACTGAATAAATTATTTAAATAAAATAAAATAAATAAATAAATTGCAGCCAATTTTGATCAAAATAAAGGCACACATTTCTTAAAACCTGTGCAAACATTTGTGTGTTTCCAAAGAACATTACTCTCATATTTGCTTTTAATGTCTAAACAATATTCATATATTCTTTCCTTAAGAGCATGTTTAGTTATAACAACATAGAATGCATAACAGGACACAAACTGTGCAATTTGCAACAGGATGCAAACTTGCGAGAGATGCACTTATATATCCAAATTGCAAACCATGCGTTCTGCAGCCAAGACCGGAATAGCCGGTCAAGAGGAGACGGTCAACACTTGCACCACACATCATGGAACACATAGCCCTCCAGAATACACACTAGCACTGCCTTCACATAAAAACACAAACTACACACCCACCATCATGGAGGCTGTCAATAAAAATCTACTCAAACAGCAGAGACCTCTAAGGCAGAAATGCACTCGACCACCACACACAATGCTAATCATGAGACACATAATTCTCCTAAACAGTGTACCACTCAACGAAAGCCCCTAAGGCAAAACAGCATGCCCAACACACTAGTTGTAGGTGAGTCGATAGTGAGATACACTGATGTCACACTCACTAGGCTGAATAAAGCCCCTAAGGCAAAACAGCATGCCCAACACACTAGTTGTAGGTGACTTGATAGTGAGACACACTGATGTCTCACTCACTAGGTTGAATAAGGAGAGAGTAACAGTCAGCTGCCGTCAGGTGCCAGGATCTGTCACATAATGCACGCACTCAGGTCCCTCAACAACAGGTACAAATATGACTCTGTCATTGTACATGTGGTTGTGAATGACCTGAGACATACCTCCCTAGACTACATGAAAAGAGACATGGAGAAGCTCTTGGATTATGTAGCCCAGACGGGTATGACCCTAGCCCGGAGCAGCCTCCTGCCATCACCCAGAATGATACTACAATACAAGCAGAAAATGATTGATTTCAACAATTGGCTAAGTTTCTGGTGTCATTATAAGGGGATCAAGTATCTGTCTGCCTGGGACGACATGATTTGCAGACCTAGATGCTTTGCCAGAAATGGCCGGCATCTGTCACCCCTGGGCAAGGCTCTTGCCACCCCATAGTGACTTCTTTAGGCGGTGTTCCAAAGACCAAATTACCATAGTAAAAGCTACAAACAAATGCAATCTGAGGGTCATGCCGATGAATGCTAGAAGTCTAAATCTCAAAATGCACTCATTCAAAGCACTCCTTAAAATAGAGAACATCAACGTTTGTGCTGTAACAGAGACCTGGTTCAAGGCAGCTAGTAGCACCCCCGCACTACCAGGCTATAACTCATTCCATACCTTCTGGTCCCAGAACTTGGACTGAAGCTCCAAAGGCGGTGGTGTTTCCATATTCATAAAGGATGTGAACACCTCCAGACTAATCAGTATGAAAAAACAAACCACGAAAAAAGGAAAAAGTTGACAAACAGCTATTGTTGCTGCAGGCACACGATACTCAAATAATCCAGTCAGGAACCAAGTTTGAAAATAAAATAGGATTTCTTTAATGCATAAAGCACTTTTTGTCTTACACCATAGTAAAACTTCTTCAAATAAAACTAAAATGCATTTACCATATTAAATGTACCTCATGTCCAATCACATGATTAGTATGAACTCTAGCCAATCGCTACCCAACCTGAACCTTAAAGTATCACTTTAAACCTATAAAGTTCAATAATAAAACATTAAAACATTGTACTGGTTGTACCTAATGAATAAAACTAATATGTACTAAACACGTTTTAAAATAAAAGCATCTTAATAAATACACTAAAATGTGGATGTGTAAACATGTGGATAAATAATTTAATCCAACAAGAAAAGATGAAAGATGAGGCATATAAAACACATTCCTTGTGGTAAACCTATTCATCTATTAAGGCTATTAATTTTCAAAATACAACTTAAAGTACACATTTCATTAAGACCTGGATGTGAGTGGGCGTTGGTACGTAGTTACCACCATAACTAAAGTCTTTCCAGGAGTGCTGATTCAGGACCACCCCTCCCTTCAGATTGAATACTATCAATTACCTTAAACAAAAACTTGTGATTCAGGTTTTCAGATGCGTGCCTGGCCAACGTATTCTCCAATTTACCTTTTCTAATGTTTACAGATGCTCATCCACATGTTCTCTTAGTTTCCTATCAGTTTTGCCAATGTAGAATGCGGCACAATGTTGACACTGAGCTAGATACACTACTGACATGACAATTATACCTATTTTTTATTGTAAATTTGGTACCCCTAATATAGAAAGTACACCCTGTGGACATGTGTGAACAGTAGTTACACATGTGACATTACAACATGCCTGTCCTTCTCCCTTGATGGAATGGGTGACATTGTAAAAGCTGTTTTAAGTTCTGGCCCCTTTTCCAAATGACTTTAGGATGTTCCGGTAGTTTACCACTAAGGGTATTCTCATTCTGGATAATAACCCAATTCTTGATCAAAATAGACCAAATAATAGGACTATCCATACTAAAAGGTGTCATAAATTTCAACCAGAGGGTAGTATCTTCAACTCTTTGGGTTGTAGATGGGGAAGTCAACTCCAAATTTGTCTTCCTCATAGTAGGTAAATGCAATCCAGGAAGTCTCTTATCAGTTACTTCTTTAATTAACCTATTTAACAGGCTTTCAGAATAAGCTCTTTTCAGAAACATTTTTTAACAGAACGCATTCCTGCATGAAGTCGCAGTCCCTGGATACCATACGGGCTGCTCTGACCAACTGCCCCTTGACAACAGAATGTTTCTGGTACCAGGGATGGCTATTACTATAATGCAGAAATGAGTAAGAGCATGTCTCCTTCCTGATGATTTTTGCATATAAAGAATTACTGTTAAAATCCTTGCTTAAATGAACATCGAGGTAGGATATCGTGTCAGTGTTAAAAGAATAAGTAAATGATAGGAAATCAGTGGATGAGTTAAAAGAAGAGACTAAAGAGTTAGCTATTTCTTCATCTCCATTGATTAAAATAAAAATATCATCTAGAAAACATGTGTAGTACACAATGTGCATAGTGATATCCCTATTTTTCCAAATTAATTCCTATTCCCAATAGGCCATAGCAAGATTAGCCAGGCTTGACCCATTTGGCGAGCCCATGGCTACATCTATTGTCTGCAGGTATATCTTGTTATTAAAAATCAGGTAATTTGAAGTCAAAATAATATCCAGGAGCTCAGAAACTAGTGAGATCTCACTGGCTGGGGCACCCCATTTCCTTAACATAAAGCTAACCCATTCTATACCCACATCGTGAGGGATCAACAAATACAGATCCCTCACGTTAATGGTCATAAAATTGTAGCTCATCTCAAATTGTAAGTCACATAAGCTAGATAAAAATGACCAAGAGCCCTTACAAATGTAAGGTTCCTTTGCAACACATTTCTTCAAATGTTGTCCACAAATTTAGTACAAGGATAGGTGACACTATTTCTCCCATCAACCAAAGGTCTCATGGGAGAGTTTTCTACTGATTTTTGTGGATTTTGGGTATGTCAAACATGCTGGGGGTCCTAGGTGAAAGCATGTTAAGGTAATTAAAAGTTGTTAAATCAATCCGTCCCTCTATAAACCGTCAATAGAGGAACGAATTTCCGAATAAGCCTTATTGAATTAATTCCTGGATTTCTCCACATAAGTATCACCATCCAAAATACCCATCATTTTCCTAACATATGATTCATTGGTCATAATGACCAGTCCTCCACCCTTGTCAGGTTGCAATATTCTTCCTCCAGCAGTCCTGATAACGTCCAGGGCCTGTTTTTCTTCCTTCGTAATGTTACAACCTCTATTGTCGGTCTGTACTGCCGATAAATTGTTACGTAAATCTAGTTCACAAACCTGATCAAACTGGTTTAAAGCTGGATGTAAAGGTGGTAAAAAAGTGCTAGCAGCATGATACTCAGGTTGACACATAGAGTTACCACCCAACAACCACCCAACAAAACATTCAAGTTCAGTTTACGTATAAAAAGTTTAACATCAATTAAAGTTGAAGCTACATTAGCCCTCTTAGTAGGGACAAAAGATAACCCTCTGGAGAGGAGCTCTACGAGTGAGGGATCAATTTTTACGTTGGAATAATTAAAAATCTTAAAATCCCCACTCGAATTATAAATAATGTCACATTCACCAATTCGAGTTAAGTTACAAGTTTTCTCCCCCTATTGCCTCGTTTCAGGGAGCTCATGAAGTTGCTGGACCGGTTGTTGTTCTGTCTCAAATTGTACGCACCCACACCCCTCTGAAAATTTCTATGCGTGTTGTCACTTTGGTCAAGCCCCTGGCCATGCTTCTTGACCACTGATGCATAGTCTAAATGGTTGTTGTTCTCAGTCCATTCAGGGGGTGCACCAACTTGCAAACAATTATCTTTTGTGTCCGATTGAATGTTCCCAGTCTCTACGGTGTTTACCCCTTCATCAGACACTGAATCGTAGCTGATAAGAGAATTTACCTGGGAGGTAGGAGGTTTTGGATAGGCTAACCCACTGCCATATGCTACCCGGTCTCTATTCAATTTTTTTTTATTTAGTTTTTTTTATCTTTGAAATGTACTGGTCAATGCTATTAAAAATATGATTGTAGTCATACCTCTATCTTAGAAAATCCACATTGTTATGGATTGACTCATCCAGGTTGGAAGCCTCCTCCATCAGAATGTTAGAATAACCCTGGTAGTGCCTACACATTAAATCCAGCAGTTCCAAACCATGCTTGTTAAAATGTTTCAATAAATCCTGGTGGAATGGTGATCCATTGACCAACCCAGTCTGGTACTGCCAAGACCTTAAGCCTTTAGGGACTAGGCCCTCACTAATACATTCTTTAAAATATGCTATTTCAAGTTGGATTTTTTTATGTTTCACCAACTTGGAATCCATCAATTTTAAAAGTGTTGATAAATCTTTTGGTCTCCCAGCCGGTGCATCCTTAGTGTTACTGCCAGATGGCACCTGGAAATAGAGCGGCTCAAAAAGCCACTCAGAAAATTTCGATGCCCCAATAAGTTGCGGAGTACCATGATGAGAACTGGTTTCATTAGAAACATTGTGTTTACTTGCTCCAATAGCTGGTAGTAGTGGTACTTGCTTCTGTGGGCCTACCTCACTATTAACGGATGGCTCTGGAGAGATTGTACCTCCGGTCTCAGGGCCCCGAGTTAACAAACAGTTTGTGTCTGTAATGAAGTAGTTTGCGGTACCACTAGCATTTTGAAACACAGCCGGTTGTTGTAAATTAGTTGGGTACGATGAAATAGTCAACTCTTTTTATGCAAGGCTTCAATCGGTTAAGACAAGGATTCTATTAATGCATACAGTCTGTCATTTCCACCAGAGGTCTGCTCACTAGCAGCAACACAAGAGCCATCAAACCAGGTAATCAGTATGAAAAAACAAACCACAAAAAAAGGAAAATGCTGACAAGCAGCTATTGTTGCTGCAGGCACACAATACTCAAAGGATTTATTTAACACATAAAGCACTTTTCGTCTTACACCATAGTAAAACTTCTTCAGATAAAACTAAAATGCATTCAACATATTAAATACACCTCCAGACTGGTAGCCCAACATGATGCATCAGAGATACTTCAGGTGCAGCTAACATTGGGTAAGACAGTGATTCAGGTTGTAGCCTGCTATAGGTCCCCAACTATGACCCAAGACTCACACTCCACATTCCTAAGCACCCTGGAGAATATTGGGTCCAACCTAACACTCTCATACTGGGTGACTTCAACTACCCCTCCATCAATTGGGAAAACTAATCATGTACCAATACACTTGCCCAATGTTTCCTGGAATTTATTAATTTCAATGCCCTGGACATGCTCATTCTTACCCCCACTAGAGGTAGCAACATCCTTGACCTGGTCATTACTAACATGGGTGACCATTTCTCTGTACCAATAATCAACTCCTCCCTGGTTATATCCGACCACAAACTAATCACATTGGAAATTCACATCCCTCCCATCCCCCCCACATAGGTAACCACCATGAAAAACTTCTCCAAAGTTAACTTTGGGGTCCTAAAAACAGAGGTGGCTAACTTCATGGCACCCATCCAATTGGAGAACAACTGTATGACCGCCAAATCATACACTAATGCCCTGTATGAACACATACACAAATGCATAGATCTTGCCATACCCAATAGAACCAAGACACTTGCCTCCAAAAAAAGGAAGCCAGTCTGGTGGTCTCCTGCCATAAACAAACTCTACAACCGAAGGAGGAAACTGATGAGAAATAAGGTGAAGTCCCAAGACTGGAAAAACTCCCTTATCAGCCTCAACAAAAAGCTGAGATTCCTCATCAAATCCTCTAAAGCTAGCTATGAAAACAGAATTGCAGCAGACAGTAAAGACAACACAAGGCCTTCTATAGCTATGTAAAGAATCTCCACAGCAATACCCAGATTTGCTCAGAGCTGTTGCACAATGGCATCTCCAATACCAAGCCAACCAGATATTGCTAATATACTGGCCAACAGATTCAGCGCCAACTTTATCACTCTCTCCCTCACCAAAAGACCAATCACAATACCAGTAGATTGTCAGGCACCCATTATTACTGCTGCACAGGTAAAAACAGCACTGTCCAAGGCCAAGAATACAGCTTCTGTGGGACATGTCAATATCCCTGGCTGTGTTCTCCATGAACTATAGAGTGAACTGGTACCTCACCTGTGTGCCCTGTTCAATTATAGCCTCACATCAGGCTTTGTCCCTACCGAATGGTACACTGCTACAGTCATCCCTCTCCACAAAGGAGGAGCGACTACAGACCCTGGTAACTATTGCCCCATTAGCCTGACAAGTCTGATATGCAAAGCTATGAAACGCATCATCATGGACCTAATAAAGAAAGATATAGGGAACCTCCAAACTCTGGATCCCACACAGTTTGGTTTTATCAAGGGTAGATCATACCTGCTCAACCTGGTAGACTTCTTTGAGTTAGTAACCAGTGCTGTGGATGAAGGCAAGGTGGTTCATACAGCCTACCTTGATCTGGCCAAGGCCTTTGATACCATTCCCCACTCAGGAATCATAGAAAAACTCACTAAGCTAGGCATCAATCCCTATATCACTAGGTGCATTGCAAACTGGCTCATAGATAGAACCGGCAGTGTGAAAGTAGCTGACTCCAAGTCAGACTGTCGACCAGTCATGAGTGGAGTCCCACAGGGTTTGGTCCTGGGTCCTTTCCTATTTGGTATCTACTTCTCTGAAGTTCTAGCCAACATGAAGGGACTCTGGCTGACAAAGTTCACAGACGATTGCAAGTTGGGAGCCATAATTAACTCCCCAAGTGATGTTGACATCCTAGAGAAAGGCCTCACTGAGACCAATAATTAGTGTCAGAACCATGGCCTTAAGCTCAATGCCAAATAATGTGTCATCATCCTCTTTGGGGAAAAAAAAAACAGTTCCCATGAATTACCACATCGATGATAGTCCATTGAACACAGAAGTCATAAGAGATCTGGGAACACAGGTTGACAGCAACCTCTCTTTTGACCACCACATTGCCACTGTGGTCAGAAAGTCCTTCTGTGTGGCACATCTCATTACTAAGGCTTTTGCATCCAGGAAGAAAGAGGTCATTGTCTCCCTCTACTCTTCCCTCATTAGGCCAATCATCGAGTACATTGCCCCATTTGGCATGTACCTCACTAGACACCTACAGCAACTGGGCAAGCTGCAAAAATACCTCACAAAGAGGATCTTAGGCCTTAAACACTTGTCCTATGTAGACAGACTCAAAAAACTCCAACTATTCTCTGTCTCATATCGCCTACTTAGAGGCGATCTCTGCTTGACTTACAAAGCCATGTCTGACCCAGCTCTGTTAGAAATGCTACATCTAAAGAAATCCCAATCCCTCCACACTACACACTTTAGAGACCTCAACCTCATTACCACAATCAACAGAACAAGCTGGAGGGACAGGTTCATAACCCAGAGACTGCCCATGCTATGGAATAGACTTCCCATACATGTCAAGCAAAGCACCTCACTGGCCCTCTTCAAGAGTAATCTTGATGAGTGGATAGGAAATAAAAAAAAAATCACCTTGGGGATCACTCCAGTGGCTCTACTTGACAGAGGCACTGGGAACTAAGGTTGGGTGGCACAATGCCAGGGTAATCCTATGGGCTAGGCTTGTAGTGGCTGTGGGGCCATTGGCCTACTGCACACCTATGAACCTATGTAAACATCTGCCTTAATATTGCAGTTATACCTTCCTGGAAAGGAAAGAACCATGTCAAAATTAGTTACAGTAGTGTTAGAAACCTCAAGAATTCATTCATACTGTTAACAACTCTCAGTTCTAGACATTTTAACATGTAACCTAATGAAATCAGTAGACACCCTTTCTAAAAATTATTTTAAATGAATCCTCATCATCATTAGCCCCCTTTTCCCCATTTTCTACATGGGGCTGGGGTGTTGTTTTAACTCTCGTCATTTCTCTCAATTCAGTGCCACACTCCTAGCTTTTTCAACACTTATGCCTGACTGTCCATATCTTCTGTCATACAATCCACTGTGATACAAATGTGATATGAAAGGCTTTTACTTTGAGTGAATGAGAGATTGACTTCTGTCTCAATATAGAGAACTGAGTGAAAGGGTTGATTTAGTTATTCTTTATTTTTCTGTGAAACAGAACTGTTTTAAAATTTGTTTATCTTCTAGTTTATGTGACTAAAAGACACCTGTTTATTACATTCTTTTACATTTCTAGAAGTCTGATAAGGTACTTGTTTGTTACATTCTTTTATATTTTTCTCAAGTGAAATTGCAGAGTCATTGGGGTTGGCAGGCTTGACTGGAACATTCTGGGATGGGTGGGCAACATCTCTGGTCTGTTCTGGAAAGACTTTGTTGATCCCTAAAGGTTAAGTTCCCAGAAAAACTTGTAAACAGCTTAGGTATAAAAAAAATGGGACTCTCGGTTGGTAGAAGCCTCACCTGTGGAGTGGATGGACAGTCCAGGATTTTCCCAAAAGAGTCTCCTACCTGACAGCAATGGGGCTTCCCAGTCGAAGTGTGGGCTAGGATGAAGTCTCTTACTTTATTGGTGATTCTTCTTCTTTTGGCTGCTCCCATTAGGGGTCACCACAGCAGATCACCTGTTTCCATTTCTTCCTGTCCTCTGCATCTTGTTCTGTCACACCAACCACCTGCATGTCCTCTCTCACCACATTCATAAACCTTATCTTAGGCCTTCCTCTTTTCCTGTTACCTGGCAGCTTCATCCTTAGCATCTTTTTCCCAATATACTCCGCATCCCTCCTCACAACATGTCCAAACCAACGTAATCTTGCCTCTCTGGATTTGCCTCCAAACCTTCCAACCTGGGCTGACCCTCTAATATACTTATTCCTGATCCTATCCATCCTCGTCACACCCAGTGCAAATCTTAATATCTTCAGCTCTGCCACATCAAGCTCTGACTCCTGCCTTTTTGTCAATGCCACCGTCTCCAACCCATATAACATACCTGGTCTCACTACCCTCTTGTAGACCTTCCCTTTCACTCATACTGGTACTCATCTGTCACAAATCACTCCTGACACTCTTCTCCACCCACTCCATCTTGCCTGTACTCTCTTTTTCACCTCTCTTCCACACTCACCATTACTCTGAATTGTTTATCCCAAGTATTTAAACTCATCCACCTTCACCACCTCTACTCCCTGCATCCTCACCATTCCTCTATCCTCCCTCTCATTCGCACACTTATATTTTGTCTTAGTCCTGCTGACCTTCATTCCTCTTCTCTCTAGAGCATATCTCCACCTCTCCAGGGTCTCCTCCACCTATTCCCTACTCTCACTACAGATCACAATGTCATCTGCAAATATCATAGCCCATGGG
The DNA here is from genome assembly GCF_019279795.1 of Protopterus annectens. Taxonomy (NCBI): domain Eukaryota; kingdom Metazoa; phylum Chordata; order Ceratodontiformes; family Protopteridae; genus Protopterus; species Protopterus annectens. The sequence continues at coordinate 1,973,269,826 of NC_056731.1, forward strand.
GACTCCTGTCTGATCTCGTCTGTCAACCTTTCCATCATCATTGCAAATAAGAAAGGGCTCAGAGCTGATCCTTGATGTAATCCCACCTCCACCTTAAATGCATCCATCACTCCCACTGCAGACCTCACCACTGTCACACTACCCTCATACATATCCTATACAACTCTTACATACTTCTCTGACACTCCCGACTTCCTCATACAATACCACAACTTCTCTCAAGGCACCCTGTCGTATGCTTTCTCTAAATCCACAAAGACACAATGCAACTCCTTCTGACCTTCCCTGTACTTCTCCATCAACACTCTCAGAGCAAACATCACATCTGTAGTGCTCTTTCCTGGCATGAACCCATACTGCTGATCACTGATCATCACCTCCCTTCTTAACCTTGCTTCCACTACTCTTTCCCATAACTTCATGCTGTGACTGATCAGTTTTATCCCTCTGTAGTTACTACAGCTCTGCACATCATCCTTATTCTTAAAAATCGATACCAAAACACTTTGACTCCATTCCTCAGGCATCCCCTCACTTTCCAAGATTTCATTAAACAATCTAGTTAAAAACTCCACTGCCATTTCACCTAAACACCTCCATGCTTCCACAGGTATGCCATCTAGACCAACAGCCTTTCCATTCTTCATCCTCTTCATAGCTGTCCTTACTTCCTCCTTGATAATCCACTGCACTTCATGATTCACTATCCACACATCATCCAACCTTCTCTCCCTCTCATTGTCTTCATTCATCAGCCCCTCAAAGTACTCTTTCCATCTGCTCAACACACTCTCCTCACGTGTGAGTATGTTTCCTTCATTATCCTTTATCACCCTTACCTGCTGCACATCTTTACTAGCTCGGTCCTTCTGTCTAGCCAATCGGTACAGGTTCTTTTCTCCCTCTTTAGTGTCCAACCTTTCATACAACTCTTCATATGCCTTATCCTTAGCCTTTGCCACATCTCTTTGCCATGCACCTCATCTCCTTATACTCTTGTCTACTTTGTTCATGTCTCTGACAATCCCACTTGTTCGCCAACCTCTTTCTCTCTATACTCTCCTGTACTTCTTCATTCCACCACCAAGTCTCCTTGTCATCCTTCCTCTTTCCAGATGTCACACCAAGCACCTTTCTAGCCATCTCTCTTTCTAGCTCTGCTGTAGTTATCCAGCTATTCAGTAAATCTTCACTGCTACCCAGTGCCTGTCTTAACTCTTCCCTGAACTCCACCTCACAATTACCCTTTTTCAATTTCCACCATTTGATCCTTGGTGCTGCCCTCACACTCATCCTCCTCTTCTTGATCACCAATGTCATCCTATAAACCACCATGCTATGCTGCCTAACTACACTTTCCCCTGCCACCACTTTACATTCTCCAATCTCCTTCAGACTGGCCCTTCTACATAAGATATAATCCACCTGTGTGCATCTTCTTCCACTCTTGTATGTCACACTGTGCTTCTCCCTCTTGTTAAAATACGTATTCATCACAGCTATGTCCATCCTTTTCACAAAATCCACTACCATCTGACCTTCTGCATTTCTTTGCTTAACACCACACCTAGAAAGAAAGAACCAAGTTCAAAACAGGCAAAAAAGCATACAACAAGCACCAGCCTCCAAGCTCCGATCTAAATAAAATACTCCTTTAATGCAAGGATTCCACACAAAGTACGATACTTCAAAGTACACTGTGGCAAGACAGAAAAAGTAAAAAATAGTGTAAAGCGCTTTTTGTCCGGATATTATCAGTCTGATGAAGTCTGGAGTATTTTATTTACATCAGAGCATGGAGGTTGGTGCTTGTTGTACACCTTTTTAACACCATACGTACCTATCACTTCCTCATCCCCTCTGTTCCCTTCACCAACATGCCCATTGAAATCTGCTCCAATCACCAGTCTCTCACCCTTAGGTACAGTTATCACCCCTTCATCCAACTCACTCCAAAATTTTTCTTTCTCATCCATCGCACACCCAACTTGTGGAGCATATGCACTAACAACATTCATCATTACACCATCAATTTCCAGCTTCATAAACATCACTCTATTCGACACTCTTTTCACCTCCAAAACACTCTTAGCATACTGTTGCTTCAGGATAATGCCTACGCCATTTCTCCTCCCATCCACACCATGATAAACAATTTGAACCCACCTCCAATACACCTAGCCTTGCTTCCCTTCCATCTGGTCTCTTGCACACACAATACACCAACCTTCCTTCGGTCCATAATATCAGCTAGCTCTCTCCCTATACCAGCCATACTGCCAACATTCAAAGTACTTTATTGGTGATGTATTAACTTTTTTTCCTTTTACTCTCTGCTATTAATATTAATGTTTTTCTGACAAAGAAGTATAGCTGGTTTGACATTAATATTAATGCTTGCCTGACATAGAAGTATAGCTGGTTTGATATTAATATTAATGCTTGCCTGACATAGAAGTATAGCTGGTCTGATATTAATATTAATATTAATGTGTGCCTGACTTAGAAGTATAGCTGTTTTATATTAACATTAATGCTTGCCTGACATAGACGTATAGCTGGTATGACATTAATATTAATGCTTGCCTGACGTAGAAGTATAGCTGATTTGATATTAATATTAATGCTTGCCTGATATGGAAGTGTGTGTGTGTATTATCCAATAAAGCTTTGTTCATTGTAGTGAAAATTCTTTGTCTTGATCATTTCTGTCTTGCTAAGAAATTGTGTTTAGGCAATACATCCATCCACCTATTTGCTGGATACACTCATTTGCTCAAGCTTCTTCCTGCCTGTCCCATATCTTCTTCACCACCTTGTCTTCTGCTTTTCTGCACACCTACCCAAACCATCATTGTTCTCTTTGATCTTTTCTGCAATTGGAGCTACTCTGGGTTCTTCTCATATGTCATATGTCCTTACTTCTTTGTCTGTCCTACAGTGCGCATCCTACCACCCATCTCAGACAGTTTATTTCCATCATCTTTAGCTTCCTCATCTTCCTTTATTGCCCAAGTTTCTGTACCATACAGTAGTACTGATCACACATTGTTTTGTGCACCTTCTTTTCAGTTTCTTCAGCATTATTCTGTCATACACTATACCTGACACTCCATGCCAGTTGGCTGCAGCTCCTCTGATTCTAGCTTTGACCTTTTCATTCAGGCTTCCCTTCTCCTCAACCACCCCTCTGAGATACTTGAAGCTGTTAACCTGTTCATCTATCTTCACATCTATCTAAATTCTCAGCTTTATCTGATTTCTCCAATTTGCTGACATTACCACTATCTTATCTGTACTTAGTTTCATTCCACGAGCCTTCAGTTTTGCATTTCATTCCTCTATTCCTTGCTGAGGTTCTTGCTCAGTCTGCCTGTAATGCCACATTGTCTGCATACAGCGACTTTGTTGATCTGTCTACAGGAACCTGTTTGCTAATGTAATCCATCACCAGTATGAATAGTAGGGGGCTCAGAGGAGAACCTTGATGCACACCCAATCCCATTCAGAACTCCTCTGTGAGACTGAACATTGTTTTTACCTGAGTTATTGGATCTTTGTACATAGCCAGCACTAATTCTACCAGTGTTTCTGGGACTTCAAACCATGGCAGGACTGCCCAAATCACATTTCATGGGACCTTATCATAAGGATCAGGGGAAATGGGGTGCAGCCCTACACACTTTTGATGCATGGGGCATAACTTAAAAAAAACAATTGCTGGCATCTGTTCTCTTGTAGTTTTGCTATGTTTTTCATAATTCCACCACTCATAATTATAGCATTCAGAATTACAGTAGGGAGCAATTCATGGAATATTTATGTGTGCATATACTTTTTCTTTCTTTACTTATTTATTTTTTATTTACTTAAAATAAAAAAACTGATTGGCATAAACCAATTTTAAGATCAGTTTGGATCGAATATTAAATGCAGACATGGCAGCAAGAGCCAAAAGACAGGTTGCACATATGATCTACGTGAAAACAAAATACAAGTTTGGAAAATGCAGTAATATATATCTGTACATATTTTTTTTCAAAAATGGAAGTGGTAGGGACACTATATAGAGAATATTATAATCAGTAAAGTGGAGAGTATGGATAGAAGGAGTATGTAAAAAGGGGGAAGATGGTAGATTAATTGAGTATAAAAAAGGAGAGGGTAAGAAATATACAACTAAGATGAAACCAGTATAATTAAGTAGAAATGATGCAATAGAAATGCATGTATATAACATGATCTGAAATGAAACAGTTATAAATGACAGCTTTGTATTAATGGATTTTATGCTGGAATCTCATTTTGGAGTAAGAAATAAGTTATTTGATGTAAGCAGGTAAGGATTCCCAGAGTGAAGGACCTAGAAAAGCAAAGCTGTGTTTAGCAGAGTACTGATTAGTTCTGAGAGTATGCAGTATTAGGCCAGAATGTGATTATTTGTAATGTTATAGAAACAGAACTACAGTGGGAATTTTGCAACACAAGCGGCAAGGCATATTCTAATACAAGATGTTAACAGACTTGCATCTGGTAAGAGATCTGATCTCTGCTCTCTGCTTGATAGGCAGAGAGAAGGTTATGAAGTGGCATATTTTGTTGCTGAGGGTCTGTAGTAGTATAATGCAGTTTTTATGGCTGCTCCACTTAGAGGCCACATTCTGCTTGCTATAGTTCAATTATTTTCCCAGTGCCTGTTCTTCCTACTGAGATGAAGTTGGAGATTTTTAATTTCCATAAAAATAAGTAGTTAATTTTACTTCTATGTCTTGGGATGTTTGGTTGAAACCCAGGGAACTAGTCTTACCAGATCCCACAATACTTGAAAGAGGTGGTAATATCAATAAGTTAATTATTATGTTTAGTTCTAAAAAGCAAATATTTAATTTTGAAGCATTTAGAAACAGTATCTTGTCAAACCAGTCAGAATGTGTGTGGGGATTTTTTTTGAGTTATTTCTGAATGGTTCAATGGGAGGGGCCAGATCTGAATAAGATTATGTCAGGCGCACATAACGTATGTAGTAAGCAGTGGGGCCAGTTTGCCTGTGAAGACTAAAAATAGAAGATAGGCAAATATGGAGTCATTAGATATTCCGTTAACCAAAGAGAGAATTCTTAGATGGAAGAATCAGCCTTAACTGCATAATGACAGTTAAAGACAAAGGCACTGGTGAGGTCAATAAACATCTTCATAGCAGAATTACCTTTGTCCATGCTGGATAAGGGAGTCATCCAAATAACAGTAGTAACCTTTACAAAACTTTAAAAAGAGGAATTTGGAATAGTATGTCTAATTCCCATTTTAACAGAACTCTGCTTGCAAAGGTTGGGGTCATGCAGCGTCCATAGCAACTCCTGTCAGCTGTTTGAAATATTCCCCACAAAAATGAATATTTGTTTGATAACGTCATGCACAAGTAAAGTTTCATGCTCTGTGAGGTTGCCAAACATTTGTATTATAGCATCAAACCATTGCAATCCCAGTTCATGGAGAATTACAGAAAATAAGTTTTTGACATCACAGGTTACAAAAAGACAGTTCTCATCAAATTTTACTCCATGGACCATGTCAAGCAGGTCCCACGAGTCTTGAATGTGGGGGAATAGACTAAATAAGTTCTTAAGTTTAGTATCCACAAATTTTGCTAGTGATTTGGTCACTGTGCCCTGGGCTGCCACAATCAGTCATAGAGTGCAGTCTTCTACATTAGAATGGATTTTGGGAATGCCAAATACCCTGGAATTACTGGGTCAGTGACTCTTAAGAATGCACACAGACTGATATAATCATAAAGTAGCCATTCGTCCAGGGCCACCTTAATGCTGTTGTATGCAATATTAATTTTGTTTAAAGATGCTAAACTGTAAGTGTCATTGTCTTCCAGTAGGATGTACACTTGACCATTATAATCCAATTCATACATAATAACCAGACCTCTGCTCTTATCTAGTCCCATACATCTAATATCCTTGTCATGTTTTAAAGTGGACAAAATCCTCTGGTCCTCTCTTGTGAAGTTATAATACCCATGACTGCATTTTTTAATCAACAATGACTGAATGTCCCTCTCACACATTTTTCAAATGCGTGAACCACTGGCAATAGACCTGGGTTAGCCATACTTCTTCTTTAAATGAGTTCATATGCACAGACGTTTCAGGGTTGTCATTCATTAAACAGTGTAAATTGAGTTTATGAGTGAACAAGATTAAATTTAATAAAGGTTTTCAATATTGGCTCTCCCAGAAGGTACAAAATTAAACCTATTTAAGAATAGTGAATGATGCCCGAGTTGTATGTGGATCTCAGTAAAATTATATATATTGAACCCATAAAATGAAGTAAGATTTATAGTACCTGGTGTTAAAGGGGTCACGATTTCTTCTGTTAAGACCACTTCTGTCTCCGATTCTTGTTCCCGTGTTGTTTCCACTTCCAAAAAATCTGGTGTTCTCTGCTGGATGTATTTTGACTATGCCGGTTGGCTAGCCATTCTGATCTTCTAGGGTGGTCATCACACATATAACCCTGGGCATCATTTTTTACCTGTGTAGGAGTATCCTGCTCATTGTGAAATGATTCTGCCTGAATGTTATTGTTAAACAAGGTCCCAGGGGGGTACACTCTTTTATGTTGATAGCCAAATCATCACAAAGCAGTTTTTTGTCTTTTTTCATCTTGGAAGTCATGATGTTTTTTCTACATTAGAAAAAATCTGGTTATAAAGGACTTTATGTTGAAAAAACAACAAATCATTAGTAATATAGTTCACCAGTAAAATAATAGACTCATTTAGTTTGTTGAGCCGTCTTTCATTTTCCTTGATAATTAACCTTGATAAATCCAAACCTGTTCTATCAAACAATTCCAACAGTTCCAGATGCAAAGGACTGTTCAAGTCAATGCCCTGGGGAAATATCCATAAGTTGAGCTCTTTCGGTACATACCCTTGGCGTATACTTTCTTCCAAAAAAGCATTGTCAAGTTGCAAAGATTTGTATTTAAACAAATCTTTCTGTAAAGTGTCCATTTGCTCTTTTAAGGTTGAAAGCTGTCCGTCACCAGATCTGCTGTGTTGCCGATTACTGTTGAAGCTGCGATTGGTCGGCCACTTCTTCACTTGAGTGGCTGTTGAACAATCTTGCTGTACATTTTCATTGTTCATATTTGTGTCCTGACCAGCAGAAGCAGCAGTCTGAATGTTCTCAATAGTACCAGGAACTCTGCTTTCACCCTACTACTACTTGTAGCAGAAGAAATCAATGTGCGTACATCATCAATAAATACATTGGCGATTTATATGACAAGAATGCAAAACATTCTAAGTGAGGAAAGTTTCATTGTGGTTCTGAACAGGTGGCTTACCTGGCATACTGTACACAATGTCATGCACTCTATACAGGCAAGAAGAACAATGCCTTAAATAAGAGAATATACCAACATCTAAATAGTCTGCAAAAATCTGACCACAAAAGTGCCCTGACACATCGGGCAACTCAGTGCAGTGGTTTTAACAAATTCCAGGTCCTAGTTCTGGAGCAGGTTTGGTCTACTGTTTATCAAGGGGACTGGAAAAACTTTTTACTACATCAAGAGAAGCTTTGTCAACTAAGGCTTGATGCCACAGCCTTTCGAGGGTTAAATGACAATATATCCATCACAAGTGAAATTCAAAGAAGGGCATGCATTGTTTGATTGTGTTTAACATAATGCTTTTTCCACTTGTTTTTATATTTGTTTTTTTTCCACTTGTTATATCAGTATTTTATATTTGCTGGGAATTACACTTCCAGCAAGGTTTTCTAGAGCTTGAATTATAACCTGGCCCTTTAAAAATTGATTAAATTACTACGGCATTACTTGACTGGGTGGAGACCTACAAGGCGGTATTTAAGCATTCTTAGTTTTCTTACACACTGTTCTGATGATGTCTTTTTGGTTTTAAGATGAAAGCGCTTAACATAGTCTGTTTTCTTGTGTTTTTAATGGCTGTTTTATTAAAAAGTCTCTGCTGGATCTTGAGCTGACGCTGAATTTTTTCTTTTTATTACTTTGTTGGTTTATTGCAGTTTTTTGTTTTGGTGTTTTTAGTTTGTTTTTTACAGAGATGTCAACCCATGATTCTCAAGAGCTTTTCAGCTGTTCTGCTGGCACGCTTCCTTTTGAACAAGTGGATATTACTGTGCCTATACATATATGCATATTTCTTTCATTTTGTTTTTACTGATTGGTTTTTCAGTGACCTTCTCACTCCTTGTTTTAGTATGTTGTTTATGATACTTTTGCAGTGACCCTAATGATAATGGACATCAGCTGGGTATAAAAGCCCTGTGTTTCTAATGCTTAGTCAAACACTCTGCTTGTGCTATGCTGATGAGGTCATAACAAGGCTGAAATATGCATATCCACAGTTAGTGGGGATTGACTTTATTGGCCCAAAATTGTCCATTAAAATGATGAAACAAGTCATGGTCATTCAGAATTGCCAATTAGCTGAAACACCTGATGTTTATAAGGATCATTTGCATATATCCCATGTGCCTCTGATGCAAGAGGTTTGGGAGGTCACTCAGTGGAAGTTCTAGCTTTGCTGGAGTTTTCATTTTGTTTTTACTGATTGGTTTTTGAGTGACCTTCTCACTCATTGTTTTAGTTTGTTGTTTTTGATGCTTTTGCAGTGACCCTAATGATAATTGACATCTGCTGGTTATAACAGCTCTGTGTTTCTAATACTTAGTCAAACACTCTGCTTGTGCTGTGCTGACGAGGTCATAACAAGGCCAAAATACGCATATCCACAGCTAGTGGGGTTTGCCTTTATTGGCCTTTATTGTCCATTAAAACAATGAAACAAGTCATGGGCATTCAGAATTCCCAATTAGCTGAAATACTTGATGTTCATAAGGATCATTTGCATATATCCCATGTGCCTCTGATACAAGAGGTTTGGGAGGTCACCCAGTGGATGTTCTAGCTTTGCTGGAGTTTTCATTTTGTTTTTAAAAGCCCTTACAAGGGGTAAAAGCAGAGTTCCTAGTACTAATTAGAACATTCAGACTTTGGCTGCTTCTGCTGGTTAGGACACAAATGTGAACAATGAAAATGTACAGCAAGATTTTCCAACAGCCACTAAAGTGAGAAGTGAGGATGTGGCTGTCCAGTAACAGCTTCAACAGTAATGGGCAACACAGCAGACCTGGTGACAGCCAGCTTTCAACATTAAAAGAGCAAATGGACACTTTCCAAAAAGATTTGTTTAAATACAGATATTTGCAACTTGACAATGCTTTTTTGGAAGAAAGCATACACCAAGGACATGTACCGAAGGGGCTGTACTTATGGAAATTTCCCCAGGGCATGGACTTGAACAGTCCTTTCCATCTGGAACTGTTGGAATTGTTTGATCAAACAGGTTTGGATTTATCCAGGTTGACTATCAAGGAGAATGAAAGACAGCTCAACAAACTAAATTATATGGTTATTCATTATTCACTTGATGTCAGGGACATTGAAAACATAGTTCGAGAATACTGTTCAGTTTTTCAATGTGATGATGACTACAAAACAGCTTATTTCTTACAATCCTGGATTTACATACAAAAGGAATCAAAATATTAAGAACTTACTGGAAAATTTCCAACTAAAAATTGAAAGGTCTTTTCCTACAACTAGACCTTGTGGCAGATGACATCCATGTGCGTGCATCGTCAGTAACTACACTGGTGATTTATATGACAAGATTGCAAAACATTCCAAGGGTGGAAAGTTGGTTCTGAACAGGTGGTTTACCTGGCATACTGTATACAATGTCATGCATTCTATATAGGAAGATGAAAAATGCATTAAACAAGAGAATATACCAACACCTATATAGTCTGCAAAAATCTGACAACAAAAGTTCCCTGGCACATCATGCAACTCAATGTAGTGGTTTTAAAAAATTCCATTTCCTAGTTCTGGAGCAGGTTTTGTCTTCTGTTTTTTCGGGGGAGAGGAAAAACGTTTTACTACATCAAGAGATGCTTTGGTAACTAAGGCTTGATGCCACAGCCTTGTCATGTTTAAATGACAATATATGCATCACAAGCGAACTTAAAAGAAGGGCATGCATTGTTTGATTGTGTTTAACATAATGTTCTTTCCACTTGTTTTTAAATTTGTTTTATTTCTACTTGTATTTTTCCACTTGTGATATCAGTATTTTATATTTGCTGGCATTACACTTGCAGCAAGGCTTTCTAGAGCTTGAATTATAACCTGGCCCTTTAAAAATGGATTCAATTTCTACTGCATTACTTGAGTAGGTAGAGACCTACAAGGGGGTATTTAAGCATTCTTAGATTTATTACACACTGTTCTGATTATCCCCAGGATTCACAAAATTCCATGCAAAATAAGGCTATTCTTGCATGGAGTGGTTCGTGTCCATTTAGAATAGCAGCACGCTTTGCATATGCATGAAAGCATACTGCTGTTTAATCTAAATGTACATGAACCAGGAACCAGTGCAGCAGGCATGTGTCAGCAGTGCCTGCACATGTAATATGCCCCCTTTGCTCAGAAAGTGTCATACAGCACTTTGTGACGCAGTTGTGTCAATGTGTATAATATTAGAACCTGGCTTTAATATTATATACTAATCCAGTGTCTGCAGACACTGAAATGTAAGTAGCTAACATTTCAGTGTCTGCGGACCCTGAAAAAAAAACAAAAACAAACCACAAACACCTAGAGGGCAGCAGCCTTCAAGTGCACACCCCCGAATGTGTACACTCTTGACCTACATGCATGGAAGCAGTAGGGCAAGAGGAAAGCAATAAAAATTAAAAAAAGTTTTTTTTCTTTTCATCAAATAAATCCAAAATTTAAGTGGTACGCAGTGCGTTGCTATGCTTAGCCTGACTGAAATCCTGAAAATGATAGACAAGTGTTACTGTGATACAAAACCTCATCAAGCGGCTGTAGCAAAGTGGTGCTGCCATTGTTTAGCATGTTGAACATGCTTGAATCAAATCCCCCCTGCCAATTTATTTAGAAACTTTTAAGGAAATTCAATGATAGATGTGAATCATATGGCTCATGTATAACACAGTAGGGGTGGGAATATGTAAAATATAACTATAAAAAGAACTTTATAAATCTAATGATATAAAAAATAGATTTAAACTATGCTTTGCTAGTGTAAGCATTGCTTACCGGCTTTCAGCTGTGCTTACCTGGTTTAAGGATTACTATGTGGATTTGCACGGAGCTAAGCATAGTTCAGCATATTAAAACTGGCCAATCCAGAAAAAGTGTGGGAAAACTGCCCTATTTAAATCACACAGGCAGGAATACAGCCATAACAATTTGGGATTGCTCACAGCAGACCAAAATGTCTGGTGTTGGTGAAGGTGTTCCCTTCCGAGCACAATGTTGGGGCATCCAGGAGTCCAGGGTCATGGTTGGGCTTCTACTAAAAAAGCATGATGGCAGGCTGCTTCAGGGCAAGTACCAGGGCTCGCAGTATAAAGCAGAGGCCTGGGATCAGCTTGCATGTGATCCTACCATTGCCACTGGCATACCCTGGACTGCTGGGCAGGTGCATCATCACCATAATGACCTGAAAGCAGATGAGGAGTGCACTCTTGGACCAGTGGATCCAAGAAGCCCGAGTGCAGGATGTCCCACCTGTCTGTAAGTATGCAGTCTTATGTATCTCTAACTAAGTATGGAAAAGGTTCAACTTGTGACTCTGCAGGTGTAATTAATGTGTGATGTCTCCTCATACAGCTGCTACGCAGAGGTCCCAGAATGTTGAGGCTCATGCCCAGCAACTAGCCCGGCTGTGTCAACAGTATGGTGAGTACAGAATACCCCCTAATATTAGCAGTAAGAAATCAAAATTATAGTAATGGTAGTACTGCCTGTATATGTATATGCATATATATATATATATATATATATATATATATATATATATATATATATAATATATATATACATACATATATATATATATATATATATATATATATATATATATATATATATATATATATATATATATATATATATATATATATATATATATATATATATATATATATATATATATATATATATATATATATATATAATATATATATATATATATATATATATATATATATATATATATATATATATATATATATATATATATATATATATATATATATATATATATATATGGGTCTACTTGAAAACACCGACATGCAAAACACCGACGACCGGAAGATCGACAACTGAGATGACCAACAGTTTAAAAGCCCAATGCTGAGAACACTGACATGTTAAGGTAAGAGTGCGATAGTGACAGACTTTAGGGTTGGGGCGGGCTAAGTGAGTGTGCGATAGTTACGGACCTTAGGGTTAGGGTTTGGGTTAAGGTTAGTGCATAGATAGTTGTGTATGTAAGGTTTAGTGTAGGTTTGTAAGTTTTTTGTTGTGCTTGTGTTGTGTGTGTGTTTTTTGGAAAAGGTATTTATTTTGTTGATTGTCGGGATTGTGGTTTGTCGGGCATGTGAAGTTTTGTGCTTTTAAACTGTCGGTCATCTCAACTGTCGATCTTCCGGTCTCGGTGTTCTCATCGTTGGTGTTTTGCATGTCGGTGTTTTAAAATAGACCCATATATATATATATATATATATATATATATATATATATATAGCTGTGCTGTAAAAGTCAGGAATAAATGCCTGTGTCAGGCTGCCAGCGTTACACGGGAGTATTCTCAGCTGCTTTGTAATATAGATGTCAGTAGCAAACAAGGTACAATATTCAGGAGAGGAATATGACAATATGTATGAGTGTGTCTGAGTGCACCTGCCAAGAAAGTGCCATGTCAGAGCTACTGTAACAGTTAGAAATGAAAAGCATTCCCCTGTGAAGATCATGTAGGAATAGTAATCGTGGATTTCTGATTTGTACACAGATAAGTATGTCAAAACTAATAAAGGTGATCTCAAACACTGGTGTGTGTCATTTCACTTGTACCTGAAAAATAGAAATGTGTATGTCCTGCAGAATGCATTAACAGAGGTGAACTGAGTTAGCACTACTTGTCTGCATACTTTGGAATGGACATGTCAAATAACTGAAAAAAAGCAACAGTACATATTTCCATCAGAATGTGTTTTACTTGTTTGTCTTCCAGCATTGTCTTGTGTTAACCTTTCAATTTCAGCTGTATGTAGCTGTGGATGTACTGAAAAATGTATAAGGCTAACAGGTGCAGACTTAAAACCTACACTGTGTACTCAGGAATCTAAATTGCAGTACATAGTTGCAAAACAGTCAAATCTGCAATCCACCTAATGTGCACGTTTCAGAAACAGCGACACCAATGCCTGTTGTGTATGCATAATTTGTACTGAAAATGTGAAACAAATAATGCAGCATACTGTGCAGAAAAAATATCTACTAGATAGAAATGTCACAAGCAACATCCAACACCTCCCTAGTAGCTGAGTCTGATAAAGACTAGTCCTGTAGTTCAATTTTGCACACACACCACGGTTCAAATCCAGGGACCGCCACTAACATCTCAGTCTGATTCTATAGTTGTAAACTGCAATCTGAATAGAAAAAGTAATGTACTGCAACACATACATTTTCCATACAGGCCACACAGGTAAAGAAATCTGAACAGAAATACTAGTATGATATGTATAAATATGAAAGGTGTACATTTGCTGTGTTGATTAGTCTCATTCCTATAAATAGATGCAAGCTAGACATGCACACTCTGCAGTCTGTCCCAGACAAGCCCCTCAAGTGTCATATTGTCATGGATAGTTTCCCCAGTTGCCAAGAAACCTGCACACAGAGACTGACACAGCAGATGTATGTGAAAGGCACAACACACACTCCAGGGCCTGCAACTAATATGTGGTTCTGAAATATGTTTAGAAACAGCAATGTAATGTGCACACAGTTCATCTACACAGGGCCCACAGGTAAGGAAACTGGTATAGAAACAGGTTTGATGTGTATAACTAAAATAAGGGTACAATTGCTCTGTTGATATCTACAGCTGTTGGTGTGCTGTAGCAGCCACATGGCCTAGGTAGAGTGTAAGTGTGGTCAGAATGTAGAGTAGTGAATAGTAGTGTACTGACAAATATACTTGATAGCAGTTGTCAATTGAATCTGTTCCCTTCCCCACCACTCAACTGATACAACCATCACACTGAAACCAACATGGGTATGTTCCTAAACAAGCCTCTACTGTTGGGACCATTGTTCCAGTTGGCTTATCATTGTTTAAACTGTGTGCATGCTAATATTCCCTGTTGAATAATCATTTTATTGCCTGTCTGACATATGGCTAACTGGCATGCTGTTGCAACCCTGAATGCCATTCCATATATGCATGGGTTCTGTTTGCTATGGCACTGTTATAACTGCACTGTTCTGGGTAAATGGGAATATCCATGCATGCTATTGTGACTAATGTTGTAATGTGTTGTGCATGACTAACCAATATTCATTGTTAATTTTCACACCATAGCACATATGGGAAGGCAGATCCCAGTGGATCCACCTCTCCCACCCCACCTGGCTGAGGCACCGGGTCCCAGCACATCTGGGACCCAACCTGGACCTCCCTCATCTGCTGGTCCTGCACCATCCTCGGATGGAACTGCTGCAGGAGATGGGGTTTGCCCGCCCTGCAAGTGGGCATGGAGAGGATGTTGTCACCTGGGATGAGGTCTGTGGCATGATGCACAGTGTCCTCCAGATGGAGCTGGATGACCACCTGTGCCAGGTGGAGGGCAGGCTGTCACAGCTAGAGGGGCAGGCAGCCCCTCCAGCCCAGCCCCCAGCACAGCCACCTTTGGGCTGTGAAGGAGTAGTGGTGATTGCCATCAGGTAAGGAGATTAGTGCCACTACTACCATCTGAGGGCTCATGAGCCTCAGATTCCCAACCACCCTCCCTGTCAAGGTGTTTACCCCCCATGTGTCATACACCGCCTCTGTCTGCTGTCTTGTCTGTTTGAAAATGCAACCTCTCCTACCAAATGTTCCTCACCACACTTACCTATAATCCTTCCTTAACATCCCACTCTCACCCTAAAAAAAGGGCATCTGTCCCACAAAAAAAAAAAAAAAAAAAATCAAATCCCATACATAGCTCTGCATTTCGCCCAAAGACATGTACCCATCACACAGTCTAACCCTACCAATCATCTGTATTGTATGATGACCGCACACCTCGCTGTAGGGTGTGAGGCTCCAAATTCTAAATTGCCCACATTGAAAGCAGCTGTTGCTGCCAAAGAAATTCAGAGCTATGGTCCTTTCCTACACCCGTCCTACACATCCCTACCTATTTCTCCTCTTGTTTGTCCCCCAATTTCCCCACTTTCCTATCTCCCTTTCTTTCTTTTCTTTATTTGAAATTAGCATGGGTTTAAGCAGGCGTAAGCAAAGCTGAGCTCACATAAACATCGCTTAGCTCCACGCCAACCCATGCAAACCTGCTTACAACTGCTTTAAAGTGCCTTAATCACTCTGTCTCCAATAGCCCCTGTTCTGCCCAGCAACACAATAATCCGCCTTCGCAAGTCTCAAACCCAGGAAACTGCTCACTATCGTCAAAGTGATTTATCACTAAGCCATGTGAGACGTAAATAAATTTGATGTTTTCTCAAACATATCATGCAGCACAGTCATTTAACAGTAGGGGAAACGTATTTATATATGTAGATGTATGTATGTAAATATATATAAATATATATATAAATCTGTATTGCATTCACACAGTGGATCCACACTCTGAACCTCTCACTGCAAAACATCTGACCAAAGACACTGTCAATGGGGGTGAAGGGGCCCAAAATAAGTACCTCTTTTAATTACTGACATCATCCCCTCCTCTACAGCTGAACAGATCTGCCTTGGAACGCAATAACCAACACTTGCAAGTCTCAAACCCGGGACCCTTCAAAACATAGCTACAACAAGTTAATAGTAAGCCATCTCAGCTGCATGATGTCAGGATGATATCACTAACATATCATGCAGAACAGTCTGTCTACCATAGGGAATGTACAATGTGGAAGCAGTAAATATTCCAGTGATACATATACACGCACACACACACACACACACACACACATATATATATATATATATATATATATATATATATATATATATATATATACATATGCATATATACATATATATAGATGTATATATGTATCTACACATACATACACATATAAATATATTACTACTTATAGATATGTATAAAAAGAGTATATTTAGAGGGTGCACAGCATATCGAACAGCCAGTATTCCTACAGCTTCCACCTTTTAAAATGGCCACTGTTTGATTCTTTCATGCAGAAGACAATTATTGCATGAAACCTATACCCACAGACAATGCAATGGGCATGACACCACACACAAGTTTGCATACATAGAAATGTTTATTTGTGTACTATTTCAGTTGTATATGCCATTTCTTATAGCAGTTAGGTGTTTGAAATACATAATAACTTTAATGCAATTCTCAAGCAGAACATTTGATACAGTAATCTGAAAAATAACATGTTGTTGTCCAGGCTAAGGCCTTCAAGTAGTACAACAGTAAAAAAAAAAAAAAAAAAAAAAAACTTGCCTTGAAGATAAGAACAAATCAGCACTTATTAATTACAGATGTAGTTCAGCAGCCTCCAATTACGCTCTGTACTCAACCCCTAGGGGAAAAAGAATTATGTTGTCAGACTGAAAATATATCTGTTACATAATGCTTAACTTAAAAAATCACTATCACACTGACAAATAAACTGTCTGTAAGACAGTAAGCTCTAGCCCACCACTGTTCCCATGGTGAAATGTATGAAAATGTACAGCCATATACCTTAATATGTCTTACTACTGATATCCCTCACATGTTGTTACACCCTAAGTTAAAAGCAATGCATACCCCTTGTGATGACTGTGCCCTAGCCCAGCAATCAAGGAGCCTCAATCCTCACCACTAACACCAGGGAGGGTGTCTCATATATGAGGAAAGGATAACAAATACACACAGTAAAGTACAATTTCCATTAAGTGCACACAGAGATCACAGTCAGTCTGGGGCTGGTTGCTCCCTTGCTTTCCAGGTCCCCAATAAGACTCCCCACTGGCACAGCTATAGGGTCCAGATCTTAGCCTAGCTGGCAAGCTAACCTCCAGTACCCTGTCTACCCCACCAGTGCTTCATGTCCCTGCCCAGGTAGCTGACACACCACACAAACTTTGAGATAAGTATTTACACAACTTCACAGACACTCCTGGGAAAGGCTGACACAGATTCTCCAGCTGTGCCCCTTTACCCAGACTATATGGTAGTAATTTCTGCCACCACCAGCTAATACTTATCAGCTACCCAAAGGCCCATAAAAGGGCGTCCAATTATTACTGTACAGTATTATTATCCAATTGGTAATGTGACTATTCAGTCTAAGGCTTATTAGAGTGGCTTATTACAATCAACTCTATAAATATGCAATGTACTCTAGAGCTTACTTATCTCTGCACAAGCCAGCCACAGGTAAAGGTTTTTAAAAATATTTAATAATAAATAATTAAAACACAAGACAATTCTACTACACCACAATGATATCTAAGAATTCAGAGATCACACAGATACTTAAAACAATACAGTAGAGAACACTTGTCTAACTTTCTTCTAAGCTCCTAGCTATTACTACAAGAAAACATACTTCTAAGACACTACTTACATAAGACAACAGGCAGAGTGTTAATAAGTGGGATATCAAGATCAAAATGCTCACAGTCTCTCTCTGAATAATTGTTTTTAAACACACTCACAAACATATTTGCTAGGCCCTCCCAAATTACATCATTCTGACATTTAGGTTTTCCAAGTATACACATTACATCATTTTGACACTTAGTCTGGAGTTCCCAGGCCAACAAACTGCATTATTTAGCAATCTAACACCTGCTCAGGAAACTACAATAATAAAAGACATTTCACATGTACACTCTAGCAATTATTCCTTAAGTTAAGACAATAGAAATAATGTGTTCAGCCAGATGCTTTGGCACCACTATTTAGATAATTTTAACTTCAAAGAACATTTGGAATGCTTGACTTTGTTTTCCTTACAGCAGATGGCAATGTTGCAACAATCCTGAAGTTCACATTTTCCAGTGTTTTCTTTCATTTAAGAAACAAGACTGTATTTTTTACATTTATTTTTACAAATGATTGAATTATGTGTCATATTCTATTGACTAGGCTGGCAGCCTTCGCTCCTCTTCCCTCAATCTTCACATCTCTTCCTCCCTGGACAACTCAAGAAAGTTTTTCAAGTGACCCTTGAGAAATGCCATTTGAGCCTGTTAGGTCTATCTGAGGTACCTCACCCCATTCTCTGTCTCGAGAGCCCATCTGCATTGGCATTGCTAATCCCACTGCGGTGCTGCACTGACATATCATATGCTTGCAACCCCTGGCTCCATCTTAGCAACTTGTCATTTTGCTGACTGGCTCTGTTTAACCATATGAGGGGATTGTGATCTGTCATTACAGTGCATTTTCTTCCATACACATAAGGCCAAAGTTTCTGCAGTGCCCACACTATGGCTAGACATTCTTTTTCAATAGCTGCATAGCATTCCTCCCTGGGATGAAGCCTACAACTGAGATAAACCACTGGGTGCTCTTCATCCTCTGAAGAAATGTGGCTAAGTACAGCCCCCACCCCCTGGTTCAAAGCATCCACCTGCACAATAAAATTCTTTGCTGTAATCTGGACTGGCTAACATAGGGGGTCCTCCCAAAGCTTCTTAAAGCTTCTGAAATGCCTGCTCACATGCTGGGGTCCACACTACCTTATCTGGCGTGTTCTTCCTTATCAGGTCTGTGAGGAGAGAAGCTATGGTACTATAACTAGGGACAAACTTTCTGTAGTACTCTGCTGTTTCTAAGAATGCCCTCACCTGCTTTTTGGTAACAGGTGCAGGCATGCCTGAATAGCTTCCACTTTGGCAGGTTCTGCCCTCATCTTACCACTCCCCACTCTATGCCCTAGATAGGAGACCTCTGCCATACCCACCTGACATTTGCACAGCTTAATGGCCAACCCTGCCATCTGTAGTCTGCCCAGCACATCCCTGACATGCTGAAGGTGCTCTGGACAGGAATGGCTGTAGATAGCAATATCATCTAGGTAAGCAAGGGCAAACCCTCCTGCTCCTGCTAGGATATTATCCACCAGCCTCTGGAAAGTCACTGGGGCATTCTTTATCCCAAAGGGCATCTTTGTGAACTCATACAAGCCAAAATGAGTCACAGAGGCTGACTTTTCTCTACCACTGGGAGTCAAGGGCACCTGCTAATAACCCTTGGTAAGATCAATGGTTGTAAAATATTTAGCCCCACCCAGCTACTCTAAGGCCAAATCTGTCCTAGGCATGGTATAAGCATCTGACTCTGTGTGACTATTTAATTTCCTGTAATCCACGCAGAACCTGGTGCTGCCATCTTTCTTTGGCACCAACACCACTAGTGAAGCCCATGGACTGTTGGACTCTAGAATCACCCTAGTTACAACATCTCCTGTACCTCCTCCCTCAGAGTCTGTTTGACTCTCTCAGTCACCCTATAAGGGGCCTGCCTAATAGGCCTTTGGGGTCCTGTATCCACCTGGTGCTGCACCAGGTGGGTGCTCCCTGGTTTCCCAGTGAGCATGTCGCCAAATTCCTGCAACACTGCTTGGATTTCTCGAACCTGGGTAGGAGATAGCTCCTGGGATATTGCTACCACTTCCACCGAGGTGTCAGCCCGAGCCTCACTGAGGAGATCAGTCCCCAGATCTCCCTCAGACTCCTCCTGAAATTCACTGCAAATACTCAGCACAAGGGCCTCCCTATCATGGTAAGGTTTCATCCTCTTAAGATGGTACAGTTTGTGCCCCTGCCATCTGCCTAGCACTTCCACCATGTAGTTAACATCACTTACCTTTCTTACCACCTTGCATGGACCCTCCCAAGCTGCTTGCAGCTTGTTGTGTCTAAAAGGAATGAGAACCATTACCTGCTGCCCCACAGCATACTCTCTAGCTCATGCATTCCTGTCATACCACACATTTTTGTGTTGTTGGGCTTTTGCCAGGTTCATAGGTTCATAGTTAGGTACTAGGCTATCGGCCCTGGGGCCTATACAAGCCCAGCAAAAAAGGTACCCTGGCTTTTGCCACCCAAGAAAATTATTTTCCTGTGCCACTATCAAGCAGAGCCACAGAGGTGATCCCCGGGATGATTTTCCTATTTCCCATCCAATCATCATGATTTTTCTTGAAGAGTGCTAATGGGGAGCTTTGTTTGCTATAGATATGTAGTTTATTCCAGAGTATGGGAAGTCTTTGGGACAGGAATCTATCCCTCCGGCATGTTCTGTTTACTGTGGTGACAATCTCCAAAAAAACGAAAAAAGAAGAAAAACTCCAAACCAATAGTGCAGTAAACCGGGTGGAAGCAAAACCAGTAGTACACCAATAAGAATGGAAGATGTATTATATTCTTATTGGTGTACTACTGGTTTTGCTTCCACCTGGTTTACTGCACTATTGTGGTGACAATGTTTAGGTCCCTAGAGCGTGTAGCTCGGAGGGATTGGGATTTCTTTAAGTGGAGCATGTCCAACAGCTCTGGGTTTGACATAGCTTTGTATGTTAGGCAGAGACCACCTCTGAGTAGGAGATATGCGACGGAGTAAAGCTGCAGTTTTTTGAGATGGTCAGCATAGGGCATCTGTTTGAGGCTGGTAATCCACTTTGTGAGGTATTTCTGCAGCCTTTACAGTTGTTGTAGATGTCTTGTGAGGTACATACCAAAAGGGGCATTGTACTCTATAATGGGTCTAATGAGTGATGAGTAGATGGGAACAATGACCTCTTTTTTTTCTGGATGAGAAACCTTTTGTGATGAGGTGTGCCACATAGAAGAATTTCCTGACTACTGTGGTGATGTGATTATCAAAGTAGAGACTACTGTCCACCTGTGTCCCAAGGTCTCTTATCACACTTTTGGTGTTAAGTATACTACCGATTATGCTGTAGTTCATGGGTACAAAGTTTTTACCAAAGGGGATGACAATGCACTTTTTGGCATTGAGCTTGATGCCATGGCTTTGACACCAGGCATCTGTCTCAGTGAGGCCCTTTTGTAGGATGTCCACAGTGTTAGGAGTTTCGATTATGGCTCCTAGTTTGCAGTCATCTGCGAACTTCATTAGCCAAAGACCTTCTGTGTTAGCCTGTACTTCAGAGAAGTAGATACCAAACAGGAGAGGACCCAGGACTGAACTCTGTGGTACTCCACTTGTCACTGGTCTGAAGTCAGATTTGGAGTCTGCTACTTTCCCAGTGTGGGTTCTGTTACTGAGTCATTTGGCAACCCATCTTGTGACATAGGGATTTATCAAGCCCATGAGTTCCCTGAGCCTTGTCCTGAAGGTTAGGACGTATGCCACAACAGACTCCTTGTGAGACTCACACTCACCTTCCCACTCATCTCAAATTAAATCTAGAGGTCCCCTCACCCTACGCCCATACAGCAACTCAAAGGGGGGAAACCTATGGATTCCTGCGGACCCTCTCTGTAAGCAAACAGGTGGGGCAAATATTTGTCCCACTCCCTTTTAAACTGATCTGCAAATGCCCATAGCATGGACTTGATTGTAGAGTTTAACCTCTCAACAAGATCATTAGTCTGAGGATGGTAGGGGGTGATCTTCATGTGCTTCCCCCACAGGGCTTCCACAGACAAGCCAGCAGGTCTGACATGAAATTGGCACCTCGGTTAGTCAGTATTTCTTTTGGGAAACCTATCCTGTGAAAATCTCTAAGAAAGCATTTGCTACATTCTCTGCCTCAATGGAGGACAAGGCCACTGCCTCAGTGTATTGTGTAGCATAATCCACTACCACTAGGATATACATTTTCTCTGTGGAACTTTGGGTACTCAGAGAACAAACACATTATCCATAGCTATCATCTGAATAGCTCCTCAGTCACAAGCAAATGCAACAAAGGAGTTCTCACTTTGTCTCCTGCCTTGCCTACCTTTTGGCACTGCTCAAAAGTCCTGCAGTACCCTGTTACATCTCTAGAAATTCCATGCCAATAGAAGTTTTGCATAATACGTCTCTTTGTATGTTTTATGCCCATATGACCTGCAAAGGGAATATCATGGGCTAGGGCTAGAAGTGCCAGACGGTAAGCTTTAGGCAATACCAACTGCTGTACTCTCTCACCTTCTAGCCATCCCTCAGGGATCCACTCTCTGTATAGTAACCCTTTGCCCCAGTATACAGATTCTTCCTTCCCTTGAGTATCAGGTGCCTCCCTAGCAACCTGCCTCTGGCATTGCAATGTAGGGTCTGAGAGCAGAGCCTGTCTCAATTCTCTCCTTATAACCCTTCCCAGCTCCCCTTCCACAGGAAGTCTGGCATCCTCTGACAGTGGTGCCTCACTGTCAGCCTGGGTACTACAACTCACCTCTACCATTGCAGTTACCCTATCCAAGGGAACATCAGTACCCACAAGCAGCTATAGCTCACATTCATTTTCACTGCTACAGCATAGCTCCCTCCCTGAAGTAACCACCTCACCAGTACTGGATGCAAGTATGCAGTCTGTCTGGGTCTCCTCCAGGCTACCAGACCCACATGCTTGTCTCCTAGCCTCACTGCATATAACTGCATAAGTACATGGGACTGCCTCATCCACATCCTTCCCTCTCAGAACATCAGCAGGATGGTAGTTCCATACCCCGGTTGTCTCAAGACAACCCACTATTGGCATTTTGTCTTTCCCACTTACTGGCCCTCTCACCTTTGGTTCCCCACCTTGCCTCCATGGACACCTGTATGCCATATGGCCCACTGGTTGCATTCAAAACATTTAACCCTAGCTCCTGGATGTGTACCTGGACTAGTGGCTTCCCCTGCTACTGACAGATTTAGTTGGGGCAGTCTGTGCTGCCCACCATGGGTTACTTTAGACCCATGAGCAGTACTGAGGGTCCCCTTCCTGTGCAGGGCTGCCCTGCTGGCCAAGTATAAGTCTTCCTTCTTTACCAACTCATCTGAAGTAGCATATTGTCTATCAGCTCACCAGATCCTCATGTCCTCAGGCAAAGTGTTAAGGGCTTGTTCCCTCACCAAAAGGTCTGACAGCCCTTCAAAAGTGGTGATCTGACATCAACTCACCCGGCTATGAAAATAAGTGCTCAGTTCAGCAACATATTCACATACATTTTCATCTGCCTTGTGTCTATGCTCACAAAACGTTTTCCTATACATTTCAGGTGTTTGCTTAAAACATTGTAGAAAACATTTTTTTACAGCAGTATAATCAAAACAGACAGAGTCAGGCATTTGTGATATACAAGTTACAGCTTTCCCATGGAGTAAGGGGGTCAAGAACTGTACCAGAGCCTTTGTTCAACACTATACTGTTTGCATACCCTTTCAAATATGTGAATGAAACTATCAAAATTATCCCCCTCTTTAAATTGTGGAAGAAATTTACTTACATATTATGCTTCTGGGGTCCAGTTACTCCCTTCCCTATTACCTCCATGACTCTGGTGAAGAGTCAGCATTTCACTCTCATGTTTCCTCTGATGCTCCTTTTCTTTGGCTTCTATCTTCAAATGCCTGGCCTCCATCTCAAGTCTCTTCAGCTCCAACTGGATTTTTGAGTCCACTGCAGAAAGGTTGAGCTGTCCATTCCCTGAGGATATTGTATCTCCACTGCCAGTCTGATTGTCCTAAGCAGAAGGGTTGAGCTGTCTATTCTCAGAGGATATTGTATCTCCACTGCCAGTCTGATTGTTCTCCTGGATGCTGTTTTCTGATGCAGGTGTAACCAAGGCTGCAATCAGGTCTGCCTTAGTCTGGTTAACATGCTCCAGTCCCCTAGCCTGGCACATCACCACCAGCTGGCTCCTTGTCAGCTTTCCATACTCTTCTGCTGACATGCTGCCTGCTCACACTGACTAACTAAGCTAACAAAAGAAATAAGACAATTGTGATCTGAACTCTGAGTATACACTGCGTGGCTGATTTAGAGTACAAAACACCTTCAGAGATCACTGTACATAAGCAACAGGATTAACTCTACTCAGACCACTGCAAACCACAAGTGAAGATATCGTATCCCAACCACTACAAACCACAAATGTGAGGATATCTTATCCCAAATACTACCACCAGAAATGTGAGGATATCTTATCCAAACCACTGCCACCAGAAATGTGACAATCAAGGAGCCTCAATTCTCATCACTAACATCAGGGAGGGCGTCTCATATATGAGGAAAGGATAACAAATACACACAGTAAAGAACAATTTCCCTTATGTGCACACAGAGATCACAGTCAGTCTGGGGCTGGTTGCTCCCTTGCTCTCCAGGTCCCCAGTAAGACACCCCACTGGCTCAGCTATAAGGTCCAGATCTCAGCCTAGCTGGCAGGCTAACCTCCAGTACCCTGTCTGTCCCACCAGTGCTTTGTGTCCCTGCCCAGGTAGCAGACATACCACACACACTTTGAGATAAGTATACAACTTCACACAAACTCCTGGGAAAGGCTGACTCAGATTCTCCAGCTGTGCCCCATTACCCAGACTATACAGTAGTAATTTATGCCACCACCAGCTAATACTTATCAGCTATCCAAAGGCCCTTAAAAGGGATCCAAGTATTACTGTTTAAAATTATTATCCAATTGGTAATGTGACTATTCAGTCTAAGGCTTATTAGAGTGGCTTATTACAATTAACTCTATCAATATGCAATGCACTCTAGAGCTTACTTATCTCTACACACACCAGCCACAGGTAAAGGTTTTTAAAAATATTTAATAATAAATAATTAAAACACAAGACAATTCTACTACACCACAGTGATATCTAAGAGTTAAGAGATCACATAGAAACTTAAAACAGTACAGTAAGAAAGTTCTGATATAACAGAAAAACACTTGTCTAACTTGCTTCTAAGTTCCTAACTATTACTCCAAGAAAACCTACTTCTAA
This sequence comes from Protopterus annectens, assembly GCF_019279795.1. NCBI lineage: Eukaryota > Metazoa > Chordata > Ceratodontiformes > Protopteridae > Protopterus > Protopterus annectens. The sequence goes on from NC_056731.1 coordinate 1,973,294,923, forward strand.
GACACTACTTACATAAGACAACAGCCAGAGTTCTGATAAGTGGGATATCAAGATCAAAATGCTCACAGTCTCTCTCTGAACAATAGTTTTTAAACTCACTAACAAACATCTTTGCTAGGCCCTCACAAATTACATAATTTTGACACTGGTTTTCCAAGTATACACATTACATCATTTTTGTACTTAGTCTGGAGTTCTCAGGCCAACAAACTGCATTATTTAGCAATCTAACACCTGCTCAGGAAACTACAACAATAAAAGACATTCACATGTACACTCTAGCAATTATACCTTAACTTAAGACAATAGAATGAATGTGTTCAGCCGGCCACTTCGGCACCACTATTTAGATAATTTTAACTTCAAAGAACATTTGAAATGCTTGGCTTAGTTTTCCTTACAGCAGATGGCAATGTTGCAACAATCTTGAAGTTTACATTTTCCAGTGTTTTCTTTCATTTAAAAAACGAGGCTGTATTTTTACATTTATTTTTACAAATGATTGAATTATGTGTCATATTCTATTTGACTAGGCTTTCAGCCTTTGCCTATCTTCCCCCAATCTTCACACCTCTCCCTCATAAAATGTCGTACAAGGGCATATAAGAGTGTTTTATGTATACTGCCTTCTGGACTGTACAAGGTCACACACGTTTTGTCTAGCTGTAGACATCATATATATGGACCGCAACCCACAATTTGTGTGGGAGTCCACAACATCACTGGAATGATAGCAGGACTGCTAGCACTAAATAATGATAGCCACTAATTAATGACCTCTTACTGCATGACATCTGGACAAAGCCTGGTATATAGGTAGAGGACAGAGGCTGGAACACAGGGTCATATTTGAAATATTGCTGTTATACACTGTGGAAGTTGCTGGTGGTGTTACAGGATTGCTTGCAACATACCCTTACTCAGGAATATGAAGTCAGAAACACAAATGGATGTTGCCATGTACTGATAGCACTCAACAGAGAGAATGCTACTGATATGTCAGAGACAAGACCTGTGTGTGGTGAACAGATGAAACATAACACCCGATCCTCTGACCATCATGTGGATAGGCCCGCAGTTGAGAGCTATGCAGACAGAATGCATTCCATGCAAAACTAGCATGCACACACAGACCCTGTGAAACTAGCGGTATTCAATGCATATAACAACAATACTCACACTGTCCATAGATCTGGAACCTTGTACATATATGTAGTTTGCCTGGGTCTGCAAGTTCTGTAGTAAGAGGTATTGCTACCTGCTGTCTGTAAAACTGCTGCCTACACACAGTAAGGATGTCTTCCATACAGGAAAGGTAAAGGGACAACACGCATATGATGTAGTCATTTATAGTAGTGGGTTGCCATGACTATGTTAATTGGAAGTACTACACAGCTGGCTGCATGCAATTAGCAAGTGGTGAACACCAATTGGTGCAGAGGCCATCACTTGATTATGAGCATCACCTAAAAAAAATCCATGCTCCAACCTATTCAAACCAGCTCAATCCCTGTAGTGGAGAGAGAGAGAGAGAATTCTACAAATCAAACCAAAATAAAACAAGAGACACATACAAGTGTACATAGAAGAGAGGACAATACTAAAACAGGTATGTGAAACATGTATGCATGAAATTGAATGTAGTACTTGGTCTGCAGTAATGGGATAGACGATGTGGAAAGATTTATATGTGCCATCAAGACTTGTTGCTGTAATGATGTCCTGCTGAACACCTGCTATGGACATAGCATCTGGCCCTGTGGGCAGTAGGCCATACATGTCAACTGTGCAGATCAGCACTGAATGACAAGATATAAGCCATCATAGTGTGTATTCTGTACCTCAAGACATGTATATTAGTGTTTCAAATAGCTGAAAGTGGAAGTAATGAGGTCATGATAGACACATGAGTTTAAGACCCCACCACCTTCAGGGTAGTCATGTTAATGTGAAATGTATCTTGCACAACCTTCATAAGTTTGTAATAGGCTTACCCACAGTCTGTCCCTACATATACCCCCTAATATTAGGCTGTGTCCACATGTGGCACTCTTATGTTTTGTAGCAAGGCAGAACAGTGCAGCTGTGGAGGAAGGAGATTTAGAGAGTGTGGACCTGATGTCTGACTGCACTCATAATATATATATATATATATATACATATATATATATATACGTATATATATATATATATATATATATGGGTCTCCTTCTAATGACCGAAACGCCGATTCGCCGACAGGGAAATAACCGACGCCAGAAACCCGACAACGCAGTTGACCGACACGCCGATCCCGACAGACGGAAGACCGAGGGAATGTGTACCACCTGGTAAGTATGCGATAGTGAGGGATTTAGGAGTAGGGAGCGGACAGGTAAGTGTGCAATACTCAGGATGTAGGGTTAGGTTAGGGTGTGATAGGTGAGTGTGCGGTAGTGTGTGGAGCTTGGGGTTTGGGGTGTGTAAGTGAGTTAGGGTTAGGGTGCAGGTAGGGAGAGTGTCAGTGTCGGAGCTTGTGGTTTGGGGTGTGTAAGTGAGTTAGGGTAGTGTGCAGGTAGGGAGAGTGTGCGGTAGTGTCGGAGCTTGGGGTTTGGGGTGTGTAAGGAGTTAGGGTTAGGGTGCAGGTAGGAGAGTGTGTAGTGTCGGAGCTTGGGTTTGGGGTGTGTAAGTGAGTTAGGGTTAGGGTGCAGGTAGGGAGAGTGTGTGCGGTAGTGTCGGAGCTTAGGGGTTTGGGTTAGGAGTGGTAGTGGATATGTGTTGTAGTGTACTGTGTTGTTTACGTGTAGTGTGTCGGTGTTGTGGAGTTCGGTGTTTCGCGTTGTCGGGTTTGTGTGTTGTCGGTTTCTGGCGCCGTTATTTCTGTCGGCTAATCATGCTTTCGGTCATTAGAAGTAGACCCATATATATATATATATATATATATATATATATATATATATATATATATATATATATATATATATATATATATATACATATAGATATATATATATATATATATATATATATATATATATATATATATATATATATATATATATATATATATATATATATATACATATATATATATATATATATATATATATATATATATATATATATATATATATATATATATATATATATATATATATATATATATATATATATATATATATATATATATATATATATATATATATATATATATATATATATATATATATATATATATATATATATATATATATATATATATATATATATATATATATATATGTATATATGAATACACACATGTACAGATACAGATGTACACACACACACACACACACACACATATAATAAATGCATATATGTGTGTGTGTATGTCTACATATATACACACACACACACACACACACACACACACACACACACACACACATATATATATATATATATATACATTTCCCCTACTGTTCAATGACTGTGCTGCAAGATATGTTTGAAAAAACATCACACATATCTATATACACACACACACACACACACACACACACACACACACACACACACATACATATATATATATATATATATATATATATATATATATATATAAATATATATATATAAATATATACAGTTGTAAGTGGTTGCGAAATGGACAGTTATGTCTGGTGTGAAATCCATGTTGGGAACACATTGCCCTTGTTTGTGAAGGTGAGAGTGGGATGTTGGGGAGAGGTAGCAGGTATATTTTGGGAGGTAGGTTAGGTTGGAAGACAGACAAGGCAGCATACAGGGGTGGTATATATGATATGTGGTGGGTAAACACCTTGGATGGGGAGTAGTGTTTGGAAAGTGGAAGCCCATGAGCCCCCAATGGAAACAGTGGGTCCGAGGTCCCCACCCATGGGCAGTTACCACTGTACCTTCATGGCCCTGAAGGTGGCTGAGCTGGGGGCTGAGCAGGAGGAGCATGCGGACCCTGTAATTGTGTACCGAGGGACTCCAGGTGGTGTAGGAGATCACCCAATTTTCTGTGAAGCTCCCTATGCACCAGACTCTGGACTTGACTTCAGGTGACAGGATCCTGTCTGTGTGTGCTCCGGGGGGGATGAACACCATTCCCTGAAGTGGTTCCACCTGAAGATAGTGCAAATCCAGTAGATGATATGGTCGTGGGGTGGGTCCCAAATGTGCTGTGGCCTGGTAACATGGCCCGATGAGGTGGGAGAGATGGTTCTGCTGGGAACAGCCTTCCCAAACTTGCTATTTTGTCACAGTTATAGAACATATGTGGGCAGTAATAGTCACACAATCTAGGATTATTTCTAACAACATGCATAGATATCCCCATTAACACAAAACACCAAATTTGGAGCAGTCGCATAGCAAACAGAACACATGCATACACTGAACCATAGTGGCCCTTACAATGGCATGCAGGGGACGTTGTTAGCAACAGGCCACCAATGATAGTGTTTCAACATGAAACATGACTGGAAACACATTGCAATATTTGTCGTACAATACGATACATGTCCCAACAATAAGTTTGCTGTAAACATACCCATTGAGTTGTGTGTTCAGATTATTGTTGCAGATGTGGTGGGGGGGGGGAGATGGAGATGCCAATTAACAACTATTATATCCTTGCAGTATGAGGTCCTCGGGCATTTTTTTCCTCTTTGTCTTTCAGGTACCATGTCGAGAGAGTGACTTCCCATTTATTCCCCCCGGAAAATTATGTGATCATCAACTACCTGGTGTAGCACCATGAAACCCTCTTTGACCATACAGCCCATGATCTGCAGGAGAGGACTGCCCTGTGGAAAGAGCTCATCCACAGCTTAAACGATGTCAGCCTGCATAACCACAGTTATGAGCAGGTCTGACATTGCTGCGCTGACCTCATTCGCCATGCCCGTAAGTGTGCTGCTGCAGTCAGGATGGACCAGCTAGCCACAAGTAGGGGTCATGCCATCCTGCCCCCCGACATATGCTGAGGAGCTCCTCACCAGCCTCGGGGTACCTGCCTACCAGCAAAGCCAAGACCCAACTGATAGCATTGTGGAGGTGGGTGCTACCCACACAATGGATGAGGAGCGTGCAGGTAAAGCCACAGGGCACATCAGTAGATCACTGTTGCTTATCCATCTGCATCTGTAAAGTTTCATCATGCATATGTGAGATAAAATATATATAGTCTGTTGCTGCATTGTAGTAATGAACAAATGTGCATAATCTGTAGTATTGTGGGTTTGTACTGTTGATGTACTGAAATGCTGCTCCCACCCTGTACCAATGCCCCATGTGTGGCTACTGACATCACATATCTCACACAACTATGTAGGTCCATCTAGTATACCTCTGGGGCAGCAGCCTGTAGCTAGTGAGTATGGTGCATTTTGTTCAAGTTTGCCAATACACCGGCCATGTTATGGCCATTATATTTGCCATGCACACATTTAACACATCTACTCATAATGCATGATGTACATGTTCACTTATTGTTGCTGTTAACTGCACTGCATCACAGTTGTCACCATGGTGGCATATCTGAACGGTATGTAAGAGCCCTGCAATATAACTAACAACCTGTTGTTGCAAGATGTGTGCACAGAGATGAACATAATGGTGGGACAAGTGGCCTACAGTAGGAACACGGCTGAAACATCACCCTTATACAGTGCTACAACAGTGTATATACCACTATTACAATGGCAACTGTTAAAGATCTCCACAATGGCATATTACAATATCACATTCCACAACTCTTACAACCTGTAATGTGATCCTAACATGAGCAATGAATGCATAATATGAAATCCTATGTTAGGACAGCAAATATGGGGAATACATACCTTAACAAACACTGGAAGCATATATGTGCCTACACTCCAAATAACATATTGTGAAGCAGCTTTTGAGGTACTGACAGCATTCACTCTTCATGAGTATGCACCTTCCATCAAGTACAAGTCCTCAACATCACACCAAGAAATGATCTGCTGTCCAAGACATATGTCCATCATATATGCCCACTCAATTGCAACAGAGTCAGCCATGGCTTGCACACATCTTACAAGCCATGGAATGGATCCCATATCCAACAGATGGGTCTGTATTAGTTCATTGACAGCTTAGGTTTGAATCTGTAATGATCGACACATAAGCGTTGAAGTTACAAAATCATTTAAGCAAATTCTTTCCTCAGGAAAGAAGTCGCTTGGCTGTTATCGGGGATTTGCCCTTTCGGCAATGTGGAGTGATCTCGGAGTTGGTATATTTAGTTAGGGGGCACAGCCCCCACGTCATGGGGTATGGGGGGGGTGAAGCCCCCCACTTTATTTAGGTTGAAAAGTTAATTTTGTTCGCAGACAGCCTACTGAATTGTTTCCCAAGGAAAGAATTTGCTTAAATGGCTGTTCGCAATTTTGCAAGTTCGACGCTTAGGTGTCGATCATTACAGATTCGACAACCTAAGCTGTCAATGAACTAATATTGACCCCAACAGGTAGCAGGCAGGAGTGGGAGATGTAGCCTTACCTCACCATTGCATATACCATTGCAAACAGTTCAGACAGTCATGTATGTGACAAAGAAATGTGGGACAACATTAATGTAGAAAATAAACAGATGGCCATCCAAGACCGATGATGCCACATATTGCAAACTGGTCATGGAGGCTGCCTAGAAATATGCCGCATACTGAGGGAGTTGCAAGAATGTCTAGCAAGTACTGGCTGTTAAGTACCTGTGTCGACTCTGCATAAGTGTGGCCTATGAGTTAGGGTAATCGGATGGGAAAAGTTGTTCCACAGGAAACATCAGCCAGGGTTCTCTACAGGTAGCATATGCACAACATCAAAAGTCCCCCAACGGTATGTGTTGCAATGTGAAATGGTATACCAAGACCAAGTTTAAAACCTACAGACAGTATTAATAAAGATACATGTGCTGCACAAACAACACCTCACTCCATCTCAGGCCCACCATCCCCATCTGTACCTTGCTGATGCCAGTGTACACCTGTATGTTTGCCGTTCATTAGCAGGGAGTAGGCCGGTACACATGGTGTTCTGAATTTGGGACACTGCAAAATGACACTCATGTGTTGCCCATAGTTGTCAAGTATCTACAAAAAGGCTGAGCATGGGGAGGGGTGTCATCCTGAAACACAACAGTGAACTGAAGCAGACATCCAAAGCTCACTAAGAATGGCTGTATCTGCACACAGTCAAGGTAAATAATTGTGACAGACATAACCCTAATTCCACAGCAGTAGTGAAGGCACTGTATGACCTCCAAGGGCTGTGCACATGAGTGACCTTGCGATCTGGCAGAGTTAGGGGACATTTGTAGGGCAGAGTGACCAAATACTGGCAAGTGCAGATGAGCAATGCTAGTATACCCCTAACAGGAATAGTTACTGCTGTAGTACACTTAACAGTTGATGCAACAAACCATCATGTTAAGGGTATGAACGCTGATGCACCCACATATTGTATGCATCTCAATCAGCATTTGCACAACACATTTGTTGATACTGCATTTGATTGCACAGGTCATATGTCACATATCAGGTTTGTATAATGTTAACATATGCAGTATTGTTGCCCCATGGCATATCAGGGAAGAGGGTGCTATGTCAATAAAGGTGTGTACACTCCTCATAGCCATAGTAAGATTTGAAGGTTGTCAGTATAATTATATTTTATTGCTCATACATGCCCCGCTGATGATGAGATCTGCACATCAGACATCAGGCATTCACTATTGACATCTGTCCACATATCATCCCAGGTATGTGTCGGACAAACACATAGGGGCTGAGAGCAGCAGAGCAAACATAACTGACACACATATACACATTCAACAATGGAGTGAGGTATGGTGCACAGTGCATGCCAGGATGCTGAACAGGTGCACAATAATACTGTGTACATGGGTGCAGTATGTTCCAGAGGAAGGGGCATCACCTACTAACACAACTCATGCATCACAGAGATGTATAATGTTGGTAAAAGGGATTGACTATAGCTGCAGTGCATGCTGTGCCATATGTCATGCATGTTGACAGTTGGGTAATGAGAGGTCTGTGTGTAATATCTTTGTGCAACCTCACATTTAAGTGTGTGTGTGTGTGTGTGTGTGTGTGTGTGTGTGTGTGTGTGTGTGTGTGTGTACAGTTAAGCAATGATGTACAGGTCATAAAGTGCATTTCTTGTTTTCCCCTCACAGGTGGTGAGGTGGGTCAGGGTCCCTCCTGCAGACTAATTGATGTTATTGTCTATACAGACTCTGACAATGATGATAGGTATGGTGAGGCACAGGCAGTGTTGTCAGGGGCTGAAGCTGTGCCATCAGTTGACATCCCACTGTTATCCACCCCATCCCCACACACAGTCACATTGCCTATACATACCCATCCCCAGTGGCCATAGATGAGGGACAGTTGGTGGGTGGTGGCATGGGACAGGACAGTGTGGTGACAATCACAAGTGTGTCTGGACACAGCAGCCATAGTAAGATGACCGGTGAGATACCGCACAGGCAAATGTATAGGGGTGCTCGTAGGAGGGCTGCTGGTCATCATGCCTCTGGCAGAAGTGCCATAGCAAGTGTCACCAGATGCATGTTTCAGGCCATCATGGAGGCACAGGCATGCATGGAAAGTTATACCAGACAGGGTCTGAGGCTCCAGAGGGCCACTCAATCTGCTGTTATTGACAACATCTGTGATATTGCAAGTGCCCACCGTTATTTTGCAGAGGTCCTGGATAGACGGTTGGGTGAGATGGTGGGAATCCTCTACCATGCATTGTCTGTGACTGAGCATATGGTTGGAGTAGTGTGACAGCCACATGGGCATAGGTCAGCAATACCAACAGGTGGAGGTCGACGTGGATATGCAACAAGTCAGAGCCGCTCCTGTAGTGGCAGCACCAGCACTGCAGAGGGAGGCACTGTCCACACCACAACATAGCAGGCCATGTGCACATAGCCCTGGCTGTTCCCAAGAGGGATCTGGATCCAGTGGAAATTTGTCATCATCAAGAGAGAGCACCATATCTGGCCTTGTACCTGGTAGTGCCCGTGGAACCCCTGGCAGGCACAGTTCTCATGTCTGTAGCCAGAGATGATGAGCTGCACACCCTGCCGGGTATGGTCTGCAGCTGTCCAACAAACCCCTGTATAGGGCAGCCACATGGCAGAACTGTGTGCATGCATACACACTCACATCAACACAGCTAGGGCAACCCCATACCTACACACACCAAATCTACACAGCCTAATTAATAATGAAACTCCTTAACACACACATATGATGTCAACCAAACAGCTCAGCCTAGGTGTCTGGCAAACCCAAAACACACCCTGGGAATATGATGATACCTGTGCCACATCTCTGTCATCCATAACATCAATGCAGGGATAAGCTAATATGGTTCTGATGCACAGGGTGAGTGTACTAAGGTGAACCAATGTAATACCGTGTAACATTTTTCAGCACTAAAGTTTAATGCTTACATATCAGGATGTGTAGCTGTCCAGCCATGATGCATTATAGCTGTTATTAACACTGACTGATTGTGGTCTCCATAATGTATTCCATTTGTGTTGTAGGTGTCTTTGTGTCATCAGGATTTTGGTCTGCTGTTGTTTCCTACAAGGGATATGGCACTTTAGTGATACCTTGACTGTGTCAAATCCTGGGTACAGCTGAATACAAGTTACAGGTCTGTATAACAGTTACTGCATATGCCACATGCCTGATAGGTCTGAGCGGTGTATACAGGTGAGTGCATGGTGGCTGATGTCAGCAGCCCTTCTACAGTGGACAATGGTTAAGTGTACTGGGTGGTACACACCACATGTTTGTGTATAACACACACACACTTTGGTGTTGATGTATGCACAGAGAATACTGTACACATGGATGGATGTACTTTTGCAGGGAACCAATTTAAGCGTAAGTAATTCCACCAAGACAGAATAGGCACAACATCACACTGAAAAATAATCCATCTGCTAATTTAATGTAATTGACAATGGTACTGGCAGGATATATGTCCCCCTTCCCCAATGTAGTGCAATCCTCGACTTGGTAAACATAGGTGTTGGCTGATATGGGTGGCACAGCCCTACCCCTTGGAGGGTGTGGGTGGTGTAGAACCACAGATAGTGTGATTGACAACTACTTAACCTGTTAACATAATCTGTACAGTATTACAACCGACTAAGCAGGGGGATACACACAACAATAACTGCAATGATGGTGGCTGTATCCACAAGATCCACACCCAGCTATACATATATATATATATATATATATATATATATATATATATATATATATGCCAACCCCAGTATCATTGTACAGCTATACAGTGGGGAAGAGGGCATTTACGCATCTACTACTATTTTTGATGGAATGAATTTCCACAAGATGATATCTCTGAAATGTTAGCATTTGCTAGTCAGTTCTCAGACAGATGACCTCCTGGGACATGTATTTTCCACAAACTGAAGTAGATCCCTTCACATACACACACACTCTTACTTGGCAACACAGAGTAGAACCCATACCTAGGTGCTTATTGCTACTAATGTGTGTGGCCTTAATTGCGCACACCACACAGCTTTTAGGATGAGGTGTGTCCCAGGTTACTTGTTAAGTGAAGAACATCACCAGGCCTTGTACAGTATGGTAATGGGGGATGTATTGGTTGTTTATGAACAATACATAGTGTGACATACTGTAATATACGCATTGATAAACACATAACAGTCATGGACACCTCTGAGAGACCTGGGTTTATCAGTGCTAACTACCTTGTCACTGAGTCCATTCTGTTACAGATAAGTTGCACACAGCACATGCATTATTGGGCTGGATAGTGTAATCCATTACCTGTATGATTGATGTTGACAGTGGTCCCAATACAGTGGACCTTGGGATATGTACTGGGGGTACCATGGTGTAAAGACACTATACCCAGCACTCACACCCCACTTGGATATTGTACTCACTGAAACCCATGATAATACTCTGACATACCTACACTCACACATTGACCAGGACTGCGATGCAACCCCTTGTTTGTCTCTAGAGTGCTACTACAGGGATATGCATCTATTGCACATGCCACAGGGATATTAGGGTGATGGTTTATCATGGCTTTCCTACAGTCAGCAACATCACTATCCCTTATACTGTATGGCAATGTGTATTGTATTAGGAGAATGTGGCCTCAGAATGCTGGATCTTACAAATATACACACTTGCAAATATACACACACTTGCCAGAACTCTGAGGGTAACCCATGCCTATCTACCCATTTGTACAACAGTGTTGTGCTGGTACTGCAAGTTCCAGGCATCCCTTAGGGTGAAAAGTGTAACAAGGTACAAGCAATGTCCATTACAGCAGCAGCCATTTCTAACTATGGCAATGGGGGTGCAGTGGGTGAGAAGGCCCTCAGGGTATTATCAATTACAGGTTTACAAACACACAGACACTGTTATTTTCAGTAATGCACACTGACACATTTATCAGTATTGGGGTCCATAGCTGTTCCTAGGTGTGTACCAGGATATTGTCCATAGAGAGATGAGAAGAGTAGGGGATGTGGATACCGTGGTATCATGCCACCTGCCATTTGTCAACAGGCTATCTGTCAACTGATGCCATGTGAGTGATCCTCAGGGTGAGAGTTAAATGCAAAATTTAATCATATGGTTGCTTCTTGCAGAGGGCCAGTGAGGTGCTCCAAGTGACATACATGCAACATATATTACATAACATGGTCAGTGTCTGTCTTGGAGACCTGGACCCAAGCATGTTCTGATGACTGTGGTATTGTAGTTGAGGTATCCATGGCATGTGGTGTATACAGGGTGGGGTTTCCTAGCTGTGGCATTCATAACCCAGCTGGGAAGACATGTCAGTGTCAGTCAAGCATAGATTGCCTGTAAGCAGCCAAGATGGATACCTGACATCTGCACATCCGTACAGAGGACAGACAGGCATCAGCTAGCCAAATGGTTATGCATTAGGATGAATGTTTTGACAGATAGACATCTGACACTGATAGGTATGCCATTACTACATGACAGCAACCCTCAATGACATGTCCTATACACACAGTAGTCTACAGTTAATATCCACATATCAGATCAATATCTAATAGCAAATACTTAATATCACACAGCTCGCACACCAAGAGCAAGCTCACACACCAAGAACACAATAGTCAGAACTCTGAGTCCATCTTTGCATGCAGGGGTGTTTGGTTCCAGTACTACAATCTGCAATATACTCTTACTAGGGAAAGCACTGTTAACAGTAGTAAGATAATGATACACTATATGCCAGTGTGACTGCATATAACCTGAGATATTACCCATGTATGAAACACATTCAAATAAAAAAGAGTGTTGTACAAGCCATATATAATCAGGTGTCCCATTCAGTAGACTCACACCCATTGCTACTGTAATGACAGCACATAGAAGCATGTTATGTACATGGAAATAAATACACTTATTAAAGATGTCATTACCCTGCTATTTTATCAGACTGGAATGTGATCACTGGTTACCAGGGTTGAGCCATGCTTAGCAGGTTTCAGTATTGCTGCAATATAAAAGCTCAGCAGATTTGTGCACTGGTAAGCAAAGCCTACATGGTGTAAGTGTCTTTTTGTTTAACCGTACATTAGCACCACTGACTGTTAGGCAAACCCACACAAACTCACTTAAAGCTGCATAAACAGCCTTAACCACTGTGTATCCAACAGTCATTGTTCTACCTAGCAACAAAATATAAAGCCCTTGCAGGTCTTGAACCCAGGGCCCTGTATACTACAGTCAGAGCAGTTAACCACTAAGTCATCGACATTTGTTGTTTTTTCCAATATATCTGTCAATACACATATTGAATTGTAGTGAACAACTGCTTTGACTTCAACAATTGTGTAGTACTTGTTAGTGAAAGTATTGTTGAATCAGTATATTGTTATATCTGTATAAATATATATCAGCTAAATATGGTGGGATACGTCTGGGAAGGTAAATGCAACACTCATGTTTACACATAACAAGGATAGTGATATATATATATATATATATATATATATATATATATATATATATATATATATATATATATATATATATAGATATATAGATATATGTATATATATTTATATATGTATTTATATACTTCTGCATATATGTATATATATATATATATATATATATATATATATATATATATATATATATATGAACATAGCCACAGTCACATATGGTAAGCCTGATTAATATTACAGTATATGCACTGTGTGAACAACCCATCCTCATATGTGCCACTCACACACTAACTCTACATATACTGGGCCAATACACAGTGTATTCCAATGCCTGACTGTGGTATGGGACGTGTCGGTCTGGCTCTACAAACATGAACATGGGTAGGGTACCATACACTGGAGCACCATACAACATCAGATAGAACAGGACCAAGAACAATGACATCCACCACAGTCTGTACACAGGCCAAGGTACATATTCACAATTTACACTGTGTCAACAATCACCATAAGTACACATACCTCACTACTGTACACACTACAACAGAATGTCCAGGTTTTGTCCTCAAATATATGGCCCACTATACATAACATGCCTAGCAGTCTGATATCTCACTGGCTTGTTATCAGGTATGGTGTCCATAAATAATTATGTACTGAATATATGTACCTCTTACTGCATGACATATGTACAAAGGTTGACAGAGTTGTGGCTGGAGGCACAAGCACAGGGCCAATATTGACATGTTGCTGTGATAAACTCATACATTTACAGGTGTAACAGGGTTTGTTGTGACATATGTCTTCTGAAGGATATGAAGTCAGAAACTCACATGGATGTCACCGTGTACTGACTGCAATCATCAGAGTATGCTACTACATTTCTAAAGATAGGAAATGTGTTAGTAACAACAACACATGTAAGACTCCAAACTCTGGCCAATCTGCAGATAGTCCTACAGGTGAGAGTTTCTTCAACAACATAACACTGTCATGCTAGATATTAAATCATGTAGAACAGCCATATCCACACAAACCCTGTTAAACCAACATTACTTCAAATGTAGAAGAGCAGTACTTACATTATGTCTCCATGTCTGGAACATCCCCCTCCTGTTTGTTGGCCTGTCTCCACAGTGTATGTTGTAAGAGGTATATCCAACTACCCTCTGTGATGCTGTTTGTCAATCACCCACATAAAGTCCTGCTCACAGTGAAGGAAAAGGGCCAACAGCCACATGAAGTGCTTAGTTATAGGAGTGAGTTTCCATGGAATTGGCTATAGGAATGTTACCACAGCTGTTCCACATGCAATTAACAAGTGGGGACCACAATTAATGCACAAACCATCAGCTGATCATGCGCATCACTTACATAACTCAAGCTGCTGCATAAGCAAAGCAGATGTACTGTTGCACATCCACCAGAGAGGGAGTGAGAGAGAGAGAGACAGAGAAAAAGTAAGAAAGGAAGAGAGTAGGAGAGCATGAGCCAAGCGTGTTTGTGTATGGTCCATGGGTGAAGAGTGGTATCTGGGCATTATGACAGTTGCCTATATTGTGTACTAATCCATACTGTTACATGTTAATTGCACATGGCTGTACAAATTTATGGCTGAGGATTGTCTATAACAATCTTTGCAGTGTTTGGAAAATGTTGGCCTTGTAATGTGGACATTGGGACATGTAGCTCCTCATATAATGATGTAGCAAAACCCACACTGCAATGGATCCTGTCATTACACAATCACCCCAACACCCACAAAGGACATGGATAACACACACAAACACCCTTAGCAGTACTGAGTTTCAAACCGCTATCTGACTATGTATTGCTATTACATTATTAGGTAGTTATTGCATGAAACATACATGTTGGAGAGCTGTCCAAAGGTATCTTTGAAGGTGAGTGACATCAGCAACAGTGATAAAGGAGGGATGAGGGGAGCATAGTACCTGTAACTGTCCACAAAAGCAGGTGTCAAGGAAGACGCACCCACACTCTCTCAGCCAATCACACACATTATCACAGTTGGCAGGGTCAGGATTAAAACTCCTACCTAACTAGTTTGCTATATTGCAGTATTACGCAGTTATCATACATGCCATAGAGCTTATCAGGCTGATATGGCCAAACGTTTTTTTCAAGGTGACTGACATCAGCAGACGTGCTGCAGTAGGGCAATGGAAGGTGCAGTGAGTGCGAATGGCTTCAAAATCATTAATCTCCACACACACACACACACACACACACACACACACACACACACACACACACACACACACACACACACACACTTGCAAGTACTGAGATGCATGGGTTCATTGCTTCACAGGTGTGTAGTAGTTGACTGTGCCTGAAGGCTGTACAGGGCTAGGCAAAAGGAATACCTTGGCATCAGGCCACATAAAAATGGTCCCCAGTGTGGATCAGTGGTGTAGTCCCCCTGGTTTTGCCCACATAGGTGGGTATTGTATTCACCATCCACTCATTTGGGTTACTTTTGTGGGTGGCCAGTGCTGTGCAATGCTTGCCATGTATGTGATCTATATTCCATAACATGGACAGTGTCTGGGGTGTGCACATGTCCCAGATGCATGTTCTGTGATGTGTGGAAGTATACTTGAGGTCTCTGGGGCATGTTGTGTGGACAGATTGTTATCATCTAATGTGGCATTCCTGACCTCATTTGGTGAGACCTGGCTATGGAACTAAGGTTGTGCCTGTACCTACATTGACAGCATGATACAGGTATTCAGTGGAGGTAGTGGCATCTGTCCATACAGGGCATGTGTATAAGGCATGGTATTCCCTTTGCGGGTTACATTTGCAGACTCTACAGTTGTTGCAAGTGTCCAGTGGAGAAACATAGCAAAGGACCACTGTAAGCATTTATTTGCCTATTGTAGGGATGGAACAGTGTGCCATGTCCTTTTACTTGCCGGATAACACACACTCAGTCAGGAGATGTTACAAATCACAGTACATTCTGATGTCAGTGGCAATGTTGTGGTCAATAGGCATGTAGTCCACTGCAATCACACCGTGGTTACTATCTGTGGGCAGTATGCAGGGAACTACCAGTATAGTGGTTGTTGCCCAAGTGTGTTTGTGTATGAGACATGGGTGGAGAGTGTTCTCTGAGTAATACAAGGGTTGTCTATATTGTTCACTGATCCATAATGTCACATGTAGGGCTATGGATTGTCTACATCAGCCTCTCTGCTGTTTGACATCTGTTGTCCTTGTAAAGTGGGCATCATGACATATGGTAGGTCCTCAATATAATAATTTAGCAAAACCCACCCCACAATGCATCCTGTCATTATACAATCACACCAACCTCCACACAAGATCCTGATGACAGACACACACACTTGCCAGTACTGAGATTCAAACCCTCACCTAGCTATGTATTGCTACTACAGTGTACCGCATTTATCACATGTGCCATGGAGCTTATTGTATGGATGTTGTCCCAAGGTACTTCTAAGGTGAAGAACATCACCAGCCCTTGTAAATACTGGCATTGGGTGATGTAGTGGGTGAGAGATCCCAAAAATAATTTTACCCTGATCACACATTTACATTTGCAAGGGTTGAGGTTCAAACCTCTATCTAACAACGTTTACAGACCATTATGTTACACATTAACCACATGCACCACTGATCTGACATGTTTTAGGTTTGGCAACAGATACTTGTAAGGTGGATGATATCTGTAGGACTGCTAAAGTCAGGCTCTGAAATGTGTAATGTTGTAAATGTGGCTAAAATCTTTGAGGTACATAAAACACTTGCCACAGATGAGATTCAAATCCATATTTGATACATTGTGCAACATTATGGCATGCACCACGGTGCTTATAGAGCTATCCCTTCCCCAAAGGTGTATGTCAAGGTAGATGACATCAGCAGGCTTGCTAAAGTAGGACAATGGGAGGTGTAGTCACTGAGAATGGCCTTTGCCTCAAAAGCATTACTCTCTATGCACACACACAGAGTTTCACAGTTGCCATGTCTGGGATTAGAACTCCTACTAGAATGTTATACAATAGCATTATGTAGTTATCACATGTGCCACAGAGCTTACAGGACTGAACCTTGTCCAAGGAGGTATTTCAATGTGACTGACATCAGCAGGCTTGCTAAAGTAGGGCAATGGGAGATGTAGTGACTGTGAATGCCCTTAAAACCATTGATTCCTGCACACAAATAAACACACACACACACACACACACACACACACACACACAAACACACACACACACACACACACACACACACACACACACACACACACACACAGTTTTACAGTTGCCATGTCTGGGATTAGAGCTCCTACCTAACTAGTATGTTACATTATAGCATTATGCAGTTTTAACATGCACCACAGAGCTTACAGGGCTGAACCTTCTCCAATGAGGTATTTCAAGGTGACTGACATCAGCAGGCTTGCTAAAGTAGGGTAGTGGGAGGTGTAGTGACTGCGAAGGGCCTCAAAACCATTGATCCCTACACACACAAACAAACACACACTCACACAGAGTTTCACAGTTGCCATGTCTGGGATTAAAACTCTTACCTAACTAGTATGTTACACTATAGCATTACACAGCTATCACTCATGCCACAGAGCCTAAAGGGCTAGCCCTTGTCCAAAGGTGTATTTCAAGGTGGATGTCATCAGCAGGCTTCCTAAAGTAGAGCAATTGGGGGTGTAGTGTTTGTGAATGGCCTCATAATAATTGATCCCTACACACACAGTTGCCATCTCTGGGATTAGAACTCCTACATAACTAGTATGTCACACTATAGCATTATGCAGTTATTGCACATGTCACAGAGCTTAGAAGAGTGATCCTTCTCCAAAGGGGTATTTCAAGGTGACTCATAGCAGCAGGCTAGCTAAACTAGGGCAATGGGGAGTACAGTGTGTGTGAATGGGCCATAAACCATTTCTCTGGAAACATACACACAACAGTCACACACAACTTTGCATTTGACAGGACTGGGTATATGACTGCTATATGAATAATGACTTGTACTGTCATGTTACTCAGTTATCCCAAGAACCACATACACTATAGTGCTGAGGGCTATCGGAAGCAAATGCATACAGTGATAGACATCGGCACATCATGTGATATTGGCCAGTTGGATGTGTGGTGGGTGGGACAGGCCTCATGATGGCAATCTCTTTGTCACTGTCTATCTCTCTTTTCCCCACATCTCTGTATGTGTATGTTTGACCTATTATAGTGTGTTGTCCTTGTATATATATATATATATATATATATATATGTGTGTATTCCTATCTGATGTGTGTGCAAAGCATGAATGGTGTGCAATGTGGTGTGTGTACACAGAAATCTGTGACTGGCAGATATGTATAGTCCACTGTTCTTGTCAGACATGGGCTTCATTTCTAAGTGTGGGAGCATGCCCAGAATGACCTTATGTATTGAATGCGTGAATCCATTACAGGTAGGTTGTACTCCAGTGCAGGGATTTATGTTCTACACCTACATATAGCAACCTGTTTCTTCATGATATCTGTAGATAGGGTGACAATATGGAGTCACAATGGGCAAAGGAGAGTGGGGTACTGTAGCTAATTGTGTTTGTGCTACATGGTTTTGGTGTTAGCAGAGATATTCAGACATATGTACTGTTTTACACTGTGATGTATTATGTCATTAACTACTGACAGATATACTTATTTGCTCACAGTAATTTCCTGGGAAATACAAGATGAATGAAGCTGTGTCCAGTATTGTGGTCTGCAGCCTACATATTCTTGGACACTAATGCTATTCTGGAGGGGGAGCTGCAGACACTTGCTGATGGGTCTGTGTAAATAGTCCAGCACCTTGGTACTGTGGTGGCTGAGGATCCCCTGCTTTGTACATCTACCGACGTGACAGAATGACCCTATCCTGCTGTGGCCATACCTCTCAACTGTACAGATTCACATAGGTTACCCAGAGGCAGGACATATATGTCTGGTTAGTTCCCTTTCACATTGTGGTTTATGAGCATGTTTGTAGCCACCCATTACTGGGTTTGCAAGCAGGGATAGTATAGGCAAACATCAGAGTTTCTGACTTCACACACTCCATGGCGTCCATGCTCCCCCGCCCCCATTATTCTATCCTCTACCTAACATTATGCGAGTGATATCTGATAAGTATTCCTATAGTTATCCCTTCATCCCAGCAGTATTTAGGAGTTGGTACACAGTTCATGCAGTGGTACATGGTGGGCATGCTACTGGGATTTGTCAACATGGTCTTGCATTTGTGTTCTGTGGACTATTATGTTGTTATTTGGAACTCCATGAGATAACATACATTGGCAGTATGGGTGAGGTATAGGCCTTTGACAGAGGACTGTAGGGCATTTGGTAGTGATGTAGGCCATCTGTAGCAGCCAGTGCATTCTGCCACTCCTACAGTCCCAGGCTGCAAGCCACTGGATTCCCCTGGGGTGACAGGCTAGGTGTGTGAAGTATAATGGCAATAGTTCCTGTCCTTATTAATCCATTGGTGTGGATGCTGGCAGGATGCTGCTTACACCTAGGGACACAGCTGCATGGGACACCTCTTCAGCATGCTGCATTCTATGGGTATTCCCATACAGAGGTGGGGGTCATACTGTACTCATTCCCAACAGCAGGGATATGACCTGTGATGAACCTGTGGCTGATGGTGGGGTGAGCTGAGTGCATGTGTGCTATGGAAGCTTTTTGCAGCTATCTCACAGATATACCTGGGACATTCCCCTTATGCTGGCTTGTGCAGGGACATCAGCAGTTTCTCAGTACTTCATAATTGTGCCTTTTGTGGCCTGCCAGTGATTGGGCAGACTACATCAGTATTCCATACTACACAGACAACTAATGTGCTGCTAACCTGTATGTACAATTCCAAAGGTGCGTGCATTTGACAGTTACATTTTATATACTCTAGCTATGGTACTTCCACCTGTGTACTGTGTGTATGTCTGGGCCCACATTCATGTCATGTCCATCTTTCAGATGGTGACTGATATTACATCCAAACAATTACTGCTGGATTGGGTCTTGCTGGGATACATTGTGTTTGGCACTGCAGTTGTTGGAACAATACCCTGTCATCAACAATACTGGCCATAGGCCACCAGGACACAACCCTCCATGCCTACATGCTGATCACTTTCACACAATATACAACACACACCAACCTAACACACAGAGCACTGCATATTGTACATGTGCAACAATCTATCCTGCAAATTTAGCCAGCTCAGGTAATCTGTGCTCCACTGGAGCGCTTCTGCATGTCCCGGGAGCTCATTCCTGGATTGCACATTGGCCATATTGCCTGCAGCAGCTCTTGCACTATTCCTGCACACCATGCAGAGCTTGCTGAATCCTGGGGGATTTCATTTTGGATTTAAGATAAAAGCGCTAGTGTGTTTTGTTGTGTTTTTAATGGCTGTTTTATTAAAAATCTCTACTGGATCTTGAGCTGAAGCTGAATTTTTCTTTTTCTTTTTCTTTTTACGATAGCTCTATATATACCTGGGTGGCACTTATCCACTGTGAATATGTTTCTGCATGTTCAAAATTTTCACTAACTAAATTATGGAAAATTTTAGGCAATTTTCCTCCTAGGTTAGTGTCACTATCTTGCAGACAATGTTATTCTTTTTATGTTTATATTAATATCAATATTTTTTTTAACAAAGTGGCTTTGGTTAGTATTCTGAATGCATAAGCAGTGCATACATTGCTATACTTTCATTGTCTTTAAAATTTCTGACAAAATGTACTCTGTATGTGTCTACTTTAAATCCAGCATGTTATTTACTATCCTGCATGAGGGTGGCTGCGGTGGTGCAGCAGTTAGTGTTGTCGCCTCACAGCAAAAGGTTCTCCAGTTTGATCCTTGGCTGGGGTGCTTTCTGTGTTGAGTCTGCATGCCCCCCCTGTGGTCGCATGGGTTTTCTCCAGGTGCTCTGGTTTCCTTCCACATTCCAAAGACATGCTGTTGGTGGATTGGGCACACTAAATTGGCATGTGTGCCTTCTGTGGAAGGTTGGGAGCAAGGCTGGCAACTCAACACTATAAAACTCCACTGCCAATCATGAACAGATAGATGATCTGCTGTGGCGACCCCTAGCCAGGAAGAAGAAGAATATTTACTATCTTGTACTGCTCTTGCTAGTCTAGCTTTTTTTGCACTGCTTCCTACTTTGCGTGAACAATTTATTTTCATGTTTTGTGTCAATAATCTGCACATTTTTTTAACATTTGTTTTCCTTTTCACATGTTTGGAAAATTATTGTATTTACTAAAACTGATGAAATGCTGACACTTCCTTCTTTAATGCTTGTAGCAAATCTAATATACATGACTTGAATTTCAGCTGTCAGGCTTTTGATCTACCCCGTGGTTCATGGTCTTGTATCCATTACTATCTGTGTGCACTTTTAGTTTAACCTACAACTTTACTGAATGTCTTTGTACTGCTGCCATTTTATTTTTTTTCTGTTTGGGAATAGTAAAGACATTAAATGTCTGCAAAGCTTCTTCCTTTCTGGCATACAGAATCTTGGTAAATTGTACCTATATAAGCTTCTTGACTATTCCACTGACAGTGAGGAATACACAAAATTTCTGGTTCCAAATCGTAGTCAGAGAATTCCTAGTGGTTAAAGTCAGATCTTTTCTTTGAAAGAATGAGATAATTTGAGGGCTTCTCATGAGAGATGTGAGTGAAAAAATGTTGGTCATTTTAATTCAAACATACATGAATTTTGAATTGTGAAATATATTTGTTCAATACAGAACTCATTTCTGTGCCATGCAACATTTGCAGTGTGGGTAAGGATACTCAGAAATTACTAAGACAACTTAGATGTGCTACCAGTTTACATGAGGTTTTACTGTAACTGCTAGGCACACTTAGGAGGATCACATAGCATGTATACTCATAAAGAGTACTGCCATTTCTTAAAGCTGTAGCATTATATGCTACACCTATAATAGTAGCTTTCATAAGCACAGTTTTTCTGTGATTTTTGTGTTTTTTTTATTTTCTTTCAGCTAAACAACAGGATTTTTTCTGTTTTTCTGAGAAAAAAAATCCAGATTATATGTTTTGATGTACTGAAACAGCAATTAACAAGACAGCATATTAAAGGTTTGTTTCCATCCCACTGATGAGAACGACATGTGAAAGCACTGTGACTAGAATCTGGAAAATGTTTAAGCATCACATGTGAATAGAGGATGTATTCACTCCAAATTATAGCAGTCAGACACTAATCTTTCACAAATGAATGTTTGTAAAGTTGTGGTGTACTGAGATATGCTAACAGGTACAGGGCTTGCACATAGCTATAAAAATTGACTGTGCACGTAAGCAATGTGCTATCATAAAGTTGTGTCATCAAACTGTACACTTGTTGTCAGTGTGTATTTACTCAGAGTATACTACTTTCAAAAGAGGGAAATGTGAAAATAAAACTTGTGAATTTAGAATTGATAAATAATGACTAAGCTTGTGAAAATTATAATGGTACACATTGTGCCTATATAAATGACATTTGCAGGAAAGTCTCTGAATTTGGTAGAAATCTGAATGAACCACCAAGAGAAAGACAGAGAAAGAGAGATTTATCAGTGGGTCTATATTACGAACGCAAAAAACTGTATGAGCGAATATGAAGACGTCGACTCGTATTGCGCGAAGTAAGGAAATCCCGAACATACAAAACCACAAATTCTGAAATGTTGATTTGGTTGGCCTGTCTGCGGTATAGCTCCGTAAGTTAAGTGTGCGATAGATAGGACTTTAGTGTTAGGATTTGGATTAAGGTAAGTGTATAGATATGTAATGTATGTAAGGTTTAGTGTAGTGTTAGAAGTAAGGTAATTTTAAGTGTATGTATGTGTATTGTTTGGGCGGCCATGGGGGTGCAAGAGGTTCTCTGGTTCGATCCTTGACTTGCGTGCCTTCTGTGCGGAGTCTGCATGTCCTCCCTGTGGTCGTGTGGGTTTCCTCCAGTTGCTCCAGTTTCCTCCCACAACCCAAAGACATGCTGTAGGTAGATTGGACACTCTAAATTGGCCCTAGGTGTGAGTGTGTGCATGTGTGTGCCTTCTGTGGAAGGTTGGGCACTGGGCTGGCAACTCGACACCGTAAAACTCCACTGCCAATCATGAGTGGACAGGTGATCCATTGTGGTAACCCCTAACTGGGAAAAAGCCGAAAGAAGAAGAAGTATGTGTATTGTTTATTGTTTGGGTGTATGTCTGTAGGGGAAGTGTGTGGTAGTTACGGACCTTAGGGTTAGGGAGGGGTTAAGGATAGTGTACAGATAGTTGTGTATGTGGGGTTTAGTGTAGTGTTGGAGGTAGGGTTTTGTTAAATGTATGTATGTGGGTTATTTATTTTGTTTGGGTGTATGTGTGTAGGGGATGTGTGTGGTAGTGTCAGACCTTAGGGTTAGGGAGGGATTAAGGATAGTGCATAGTTAGTTGTGTATGTGGGGTTTAGTGTAGGGTTAGAGGTAGGGTTTTGGTGCTTTACCTTAGGATAGGAGTAGGGTTTGGCTATTGTATGTGTGTGGTTTATTTATTTTCTTTGGGTAGGTAGTATGTAGCAGATGGTGGGGTTGGCCGACTATGACAGTTCAATATTTTGTTTTTCGCAGTTTAGAGCATTCAGGATTTTTGCGGTTCGCGATATAGGTGTCAACGTTTAGGTATTCGGGAATAGGGTTTTTCGCTTTGGTAATATAGACCCTTTATCAGTGACATTCACCATGAAGGTTTCCAGAGAAAACTGATTTCTGAATGAAACATCAATTATTAAATGCACTCAGAATTGCATTAAGTATGGAAACAAGAAGAGACATGAAACAATTGAAGAAGTATGAAATGCGCATGACTGCAGTACATAACGTCAAAGCAAAGGCAGATCCTGCAAATGGTAAAATGTTGTCAACATCATCACTCACAAGTCTCCAGCAGTATTGTTGAATAAAGACAAAGGGCCTGATTCCAAAAGCCTTGTTTTCAGTATTAATGACCACTTACACTAAGAGCAGGCTGAGAAGAGGTCTTTTGGAATCCAGCCTCGGTCAAAGCCTGTTGTGACAATAAAATGCAGATTACAGAAAATTGGCAAAATGAAAATTAGTATAGCAAAATTACTAAAGATAAATGGAAAGTAGAAAAAAGTATGGGAGATGTAAACTAAATTTTTAATGTTCTGAATAAAGGAAGGAAGGAAATGCATTATTTGTGGCTCCATTTGTTATAAAGGAAATGCAAATTAATGCAGAGTTTGGTAATGGATTTGCAGTATCTGTCATTGAAAAATGTGAATAGACCAAGCACATATAGCCAAACTGGAGGCTAAGCTCTCTCAACTCAGTACTGGCATAACCAGTCAGGAGGAGAAGGAAACCACACTCACTACAATTCCAGTCTCACATAGACCTACCACAACAGCAAACCAAACACATAAACACACAAAAACATACTCGGAGGCTCTAAATAAAAATCTGCCTAAGCAGCAGAGACCTCCAAAGCAGACACCCAAGCAACTTCTACCCCAAAATAAAACATGTGCAACACATAGCTCACAAAGCCAGTGTGCCGAACAGTCACAGTCCTTAAGGCTAAACAACATACCTGATACACTTGTAATAGGTGACTCTATCATCAGGCACACTGACGTCCCGCTCACCAGACTGAACAAGGAGAAGGTCATGGTGAGCTGCCTGTCAGGCGCTAGGATCTGCCGCATAACACAAGCCCTCAGGTCACTCCAAGGCAAGTACAAATATGACTCAGTCATTGTCCATGCTGGTGTGAATGACCTGAGACGTACCTCCCTGGACTACATGAAAAGAGACATAGAGGAGCTCTCTGAGCATGTGGCCCAGGTCGGTATGACCCTAACCTTGAGTAGCATCTTACCCTCACCAAGAATGATGCCACAATATGAAGACAAGATGATCAATTTCAACAACTGGCTTAAGTATTGGTATCATTCAAAGCGGATCCAACGCCTGTCAGCCTGGGATGACGTGCTCGACAAGACACGATGCTTCGCTAGGGACGGCTTGCACCAATCACCCCTGGGCTTTCGGATATTGGCAAAGGCTCTTGATACCCCCATAGTGCCTTTTTTAGACAAGGCACAGGCTCTTGCTACCCCCATAGTGCCTTTTTTAGGCAAGGCTCAAAAGACAAACCCACCTCCATAGGTATCACAAGGGATAAGAAATTAAGAGTAATGCTACTCAGCGCCAGAAGTCTAAACCTCAAGATGCATGCACTCAAAACTCTCCTTAGCATGGAGAACATCGATATCTGTGCAGTAACAGAAACCTGGTTCAAGGCTCCGGAGAGCACCCCAGCACTACCAGGTTACACCTCATAGCATACTTTTCGGCACCACAACTTGGACCGAACCACAAAAGGAGGTGGAGTATCAATATTAGTCAAGCATACCCACACCTCCAGGTTGGTGGCACAGCATGAAGCATCAGAGACTATCCATGTGCAACTAACAATGGGTAAAACTGCCTTCCAATTTATAGCCTGCTACAGACCACCCTCCCAAACCCAGAAACCCCACTCGGCCTTCCTGAGAACACTGGAAAATATGAAGGTCTCTCCAAACACCATTATATTGGGTGACTTCAACTACCCAAACATAGACTGGGAGCATTACTCTAGCTCCAACACCCTAGCCCAAAGGTTCCTAGAATTTATAAACTCAAATGCTATGGAACAACTTGTTACCACTCCCACAAGAGGGGAATGCATACTGGTCCTGATCATCACCAACCTGGGGACTCTATGCTCCAGACCAGAAGTGTATCCCTCACTGGTAAGATCAGACCATAAACTAATCTCACTGGATATTCACATCCTGACCCCACCCCCTGCCCAGAAAACCACAGTGAAAAACTTCTCTAAAGCAAATTTCACACTCCTCAAAACTGAGGCGGAATCCTTCAAAGCCCCCAGGCCTGTGGAATATACGGCCCAGACCGCAAAATCCTTTATAAACACATTCTATGAACACCTTCAGGAATGCATGGATCATGCAATCCCAAATAAAACCAAGACCCAGTCCTCCAAAAGAAGACGTCCTGTCTGGTGGACACCAGCCATAAACAAACTATACAATAGAAGGAGGAAGCTACTACATGATAGAGCAAAATCCCAAAAAGGGAAGGCATCTCTGATCAGTATTAGCAAAAAACTACGGGCACTCATAAAATCGTCTAAGGCCAGCTTCGAGAGAAAAATTGCACAGGACACAAAGGATAATCACAAGGCTTTCTTTAGTTATGTTTGGAACCTGGGTGGGAATTCCCAGATATGCTCAGAATTAGTCCAAAATGACAAAAAAATAGACCGAACCCACAGACATTGCCAACATCCTAGCTGAAAGGTTCAGCGCAAACTTCTCTCCCCCCTCCCCACCAAAAGGGCAAATATCTATCCCAGCAGAGTGCTGCCCCCCTGACATCTCAGATGCTCAGGTAAGAGCCACCCTCTCCAAAGCAAAAAACACAGCATCAATGGGACAAGACGGTGCCCCGGGCTGCATCCTACATTAACTCCAAGGAGAACTAAACCCAAACATAAAACTACTGTTCAATCTCAGCCTTTCTACAGGATATTTACCCAAAGAGTGGCTTACAGCAACAGTGGTCCCTCTCCACAAAGGTGGTGCCTCAACGGATCCTAGAAACTATCGCCCCATAAGCCTGACTAGCTTAGTCTGCAAAGCTATGGAAAGGATCATCATGGACCTCATAAATAAAGATACTGGGGACCTACAGACACTGGATCCTACCCAGTTCGGCTTTGTTAAGGTCAGATCCTGCCTCTTAAACCTGGTTGATTTCTTTGAAACAGTCACCAAGGCCATTGACGAGGAGAAGGTGGTCCACACAGCCTACCTGGACCTTGCAAAAGCCTTCGATACAATACCCCACTCGGGCATTATAGATAAGCTCACCAGCTTAAATATAAACCCCTATGTCACTAGATGGGTTGCAAACTGGCTCAAGGACAGAACCCACATGGTTAGAATTGCTAGAGCCATGTCAGACTCCAAACCAGTTACAAGTGGCGTCCCACAAGGCTCAGTCCTGGGACGTCTCTTGTTCGGTATATATTTCTCAGAGGTACTGGCCAACATGAAAGGACTGTGGCTGACCAAGTTCGCAGATGACTGCAAACTGTGCTCCATAATTGACTCTCCAGCTGACACAAGCATCCTCCAAAAGGGTCTCATAGAAACAGACAACTGGTGCCAGAGCCATGGCCTCAAGCTAAATGCCAAAAAGTGTATAGTCATCCCCTTTGGCAAAAACAAAGTGCCCACAAATTACCACATAGGTGGTAATCCATTAAGTACAGAAAAAGTAATTAGGGACCTAGGGACCTAAGTTGATAGCAATCTCTCATTTGATAACCACGTGGCCAAAGTGGTTAGAAAAACATTTTATATAGCCCACCTAATCATGAAGGGATTCACATATAGATCAGGGGAGGTCATCGTGCCTCTTTACTCATCCCTCATCAGGCCCATAATTGAGTACAATGCCCATTTTGGGATGTACCTTACCAGACACTTGCAGCAACTGGAAAGATCCCAAAAGTACCTCACCAAGAGGATCAAAGGGCTCAAACAGATGCCATATGCTGCCCGGTTAAAGAAACTCCAGCTCTACTCAGTGGCATACCACCTGCTCAGAGGCGATCTGTGCCTGACGTATAAAGCCATGCCCAACCCAGAATTAATGGACATGCTGCACCTCAGAAAATCCAAATCCCATCGAACTATGCGCTCGAGAGACTTGAACCTCAGCACTGAAATAAATAGGACATGCTGGAGGGACAGATTCATAACCCAGAGGCTCCCTACACTCTGGAATAAAATCCCAGTCCAGGTTAGGCAGTGTCCCTCATTGACTCTCTTCAAGAGGAATCTTGATGAGTGGATGGGAGATCATAGGTTTACCCCAGGTATCACTTCTGTGTTACTGTTAGACAGAGGCACAGTATACTAACCTCGAAAAAGGGCATAGCAAAATGAATTTAAAATGGGTGGCGAAAGCCAAGCATACTCTGGCTAGGCTTATAAATGCCCTAAGGCAGATAGCCTAGTATGAACCTATGAACATACTAAAGCACTTTCTTGACAGACATAAACTGGGAGCTATGTACATTCACATTCACTTTATACAGAGATGTTTAAGCTCACTTCTGTAGACATTAATACACCACATAACCACATTTGAGCTCTAATCCACTAAATAATTTTTTGTGCTAAAATGTATTTCACTGCCACAGATACAGTCCACTGAAGAGGTGGCATATACAGGGACCACAACACAACCAGTCTTCTTAATGCATAGATTCAGAATTACTGACAATAATGTGACTAGAAAACAGAGTAAATGCTGAGGGGATTTTCTAAACCTCTGTGAGGTTCTCCATTTTTATAATGGTTCTCAGCCTCCTGACACAACAGACATGCTGTTATTTAATACAGTCCATTATGCAGAGTTTTGAACAAGTCTGGACTGAAAATTGAGTCATTGTTCTATGTTAAACATCAGCACTGGCACAGTCCAAAACTCTAGTATCTTGATTCATTTAATCAGGAGCATCAGTGTCTTTATTCTATGCAGGCCTAATGCAGGTTAATGGGTGTACTACTAATCCTTGACAGTGCCAACCCAATAAATACTTCATAGCAAATGCAGCTTAAACTGATAGCTTGAGTATACATGTACCAGTAACACAAGGATTTAGGTTTGCACAGTTTACAAGCACAAAGACCACAGATAAAAATAGCTAACAACATTTTGTAGAGGAGCAAATTGTTTCTAGTTCCATGTTGGATTTCCTCCCACACCTGCACTAGTATACTACTTTCATAAAACAATAGGTGTGAAAAATATAAACGCAGGAAATTAAGTATAAATACCGGATTGCTGGTGAACATGCCTTCCACTGAGTCTGGCAATAGTTCACCAGGGGAAAGCTAGGAATGACATCACTTATAATTTTGCTGACAACTGCTGAGCCTTTTTAAGTTTAATAATGTTCAAAGGTCAAAAGACAATGTTGAGTTGGTACACAACATAGAGACTCAAATTGCAGATCATTCTAAGCATTTGAAAAGGGTTTACTGTACAGAGTCAGATTATATCACTCCTTCCAGTCCATTTGTTAATCTACAAGAAATCTTACATGCACTATTCGTACGTCAGTAATTAAATACTTGAAAATAACCCACCAAGGCTGCAGGACTTGACAAAATTATAAAATATGGGTATAACATTTAAATGGACAAGTTGAGTGACCCCAGTATATCTATTTAATGACAGTTATAGGGAAGGTATAGCTCCAGCAGAGTGAAACATGTTAATTACGGTCACATACAAGAACAAAGTTGATCTTCTATTCAGATCATTTAATCTCTTACCTAGCACTAGCAAATTTATGGAAAGGCTTGCATTATATAGATGAAAACTGAATTAAATCAATTAGGAATAAACAACATTTTCAGTATAAATACATGCATGGCACGTGTAACATACTTTTTTATAATAACATTATCTCTGTCCTGGAGTGTTATCTCCAAGTGGATATAATTTATAGTGCCTTTTCTCTGGTCTTTGACTAAATTAACGGTAATCTAGTTATGATAAAACTAAAAAATATGAATGAAAAGTCAGATTTTAAGATAGATTTATAGCTAATATACTACTGAATTTGCATTCTGGATATTGAAGGTGTTAGATGTGACCTCTCTTCTCTGTTGAGAGGTGTCCCATAAGGATCCCTTTTCAGACCATAATTGTTTAATGTATATCTCATTGCCTCACCTTTGACCAAAATATATTGATGACTTACAGTTAATAGTATTATTAGTAACATAACAGTTGAAAGCAACTCCAGAATGCTTTAAGCAAACTCACAATCAGGCTAAAACTAATGAGAGGTGGTTATAAATATTGCTAAAACCAAATTTATGTCTTTAAATGTGCCCACAAATTCAGAGCAATTATAGCTTAGAAAATCAACTTTATGAAATAATGCACTGTTTCTAAGAATCTTTTAACATGATCTTGTACAAAGAGCCACATCAGCCAGACAGCTTAAGTGTTTCAACCATGTTCCAGCTAGAAAACTATATCAGGCTTACTCACACTCATGTGAGGCTGACTCCATTGATATCCAAAGTATTTCAGAAAGGTTAAGGTAAACTACAATCTCAAACTGGTGGAAGCCGCGGTGGCACAGTGGTGGCATTGTTGCCTCACAGCAAGAGGTTCTCCTGTTTGATTCACGGCTGGAGTGCCTTCTGTGTGGAGTCTACATGTCCTCCCCATGGCCGAGTGGCCTCCGAAAGACATGCGTGAATGGGCGTGCCTTCGCTGAAGGTTGGGGATCGGGCTGGCAACTTGGCACCATAAAAAATCTACTGCCAATCATTAGCAGACTGGAGTTCCACTGTGGCAACCCCTAACCAGAAAAAGCCAAAAAGACAAACAACAATCTCAAATTGGTGTGTATCATTATCCAGATAGAGTCAAACTGCTGTGAAAGTGAATACAGCCTGTAAAAAAGACAATAGTTACAGCAGTCCACTAGCAATGTAGTGTGCCCTAGTTCACTGCTAAAGTGAAGTGTACCAGTTTGCTTAATTACTTCCTCTTTAGTCCTTCATAACTACAAACTTATACATCCTTTGATCCCTCTACTGTCTCCTACTTAATATCAAAAATCAGTTTGATTCACTGATGAAATTATTATTATAGTTGTTATGAGTTCGATATTGATTAATATGTTTATTCTCTCTATACATTGGCTTGTGCTTTTGTTGATTTTATATCTCATTAAAATTATCTAAGTAGGTCTATTATGTAACTCTGTCTTCTACTGGTTGTTGTTAAATTATACCCTTATCCACTCTGACTTTCCTTTTAATCAAAATCAATTGGTGAATAATTAACTAATTATATAAGCAAATAAATAAATAAATAAAGTGGCAAAATTATTCTGGCATAAAGTGAACTCTAGGTTCAATTAAATTTTCTTCATATAAACCATAAGCAGTGAATTTTGCTGTTTTGATACATGAAGTCAGGCATACAGAATATATCCTTTGATGCTGAATAATCATTGACTACTTTCAAGAATGTTATTCACAAATGGTCCTCTTTGTGTGCAGGGCTAGCCAGCTGGCAGTGTAAACTTTGGATCTAGATGATTGTCAATGTTGAAGTGAAACCCGAAGCCCATGTGCAAAAATTGGAAAAGGGGACTGTGGTTGAATGGATGGATGTATGTATGTATGTACCTGATTTTTTTTTCCATTATCAACCTAAATATTCTTAGCACTGCAGTGGTACATTTCTATGCATTTGCTTTGTTTAACATGATAGATATGCTTTGTACATATTCTTTCTTTACTATTTTGAAAAAAGGCTTTCCACTTCTAGTAATCGCCTATCACAGGCTATGGCAATGATGGCAAAATGTGATTCAGAGGCAGCTATAGCTGCAATGAGAAAGATGCCAGTGTCAGTGCTATTAGAACAGATGAGGGCAATGTTCTTAAAAACAAAATCAAAATGGCAAAGTATTTCAACTTGTTTCACACAAACATTTGGTACAGTAAAGTATCAAAACATTTTTCCCAAAAATACATATCTGTCATTCAAAGCCAAACTAATGGCTGTGTAACTTGAATAAATGATATCAGATTTGATTTCATTAATCTGCAGACAGAGCCTGTATTCAAAAATTGTCAACTGTGATAAACATAATGGCCATAGCCAAGCATTTCAAGTTTATTTGAAACAAA
The DNA here is from genome assembly GCF_019279795.1 of Protopterus annectens. NCBI lineage: Eukaryota > Metazoa > Chordata > Ceratodontiformes > Protopteridae > Protopterus > Protopterus annectens. Next base: position 1,973,326,902 of record NC_056731.1, read on the forward strand.
CCGTAACTACAACAAATTATTCCAACCAGCTTCACACAAATACACATTAGTCCTGCAAAGCCAGAGTAATGACTCTTTACCTTGAACAGATGACAGCAGGGTTAGTCACTGTCATCTGCAGACAGTTCCTTTACCCAGCTGTTATAGTCACTTTCTTGTCTATGCACACTTCAGATATCTGATTGTGATAAACATGGTCACAGTAATGTATTTCACCATTGTTACACACAGACACCAGCCCAGGAATGTATTCCAACTTGCTTCAGACAAATGCATTTTAGTTCTGCAAATCAGGATTAATGGCTGTTTAACTTAAGCAAGTAACAGCAATATTGGTCACTTTAATCCACATGGACCCCCTGCATCCAGCAAATATTCATTGACAGTGGTCACCTCTGATGTCTGATTGTGATAAAAATATGGACACAGTAGTGTATATAAAATTCATTACACACAAACAGTAGATGCAGAACATTTCCCAAATTGCATACTACAATTACACTTTAGTCCTGCCTGGTAAGAATAATGACTACAGAATATCAACAGATAACACTGGGACTAGATGGGCTCACCTTTATCCACAAATATCCCTGTAGCCAGTAATTATAGTTATTTTCTTGACTCTATCCACCTTAGGTATCAGACTGTAATAAAATAAAAATAATAACAGTTAGCTATAATTATGCATTTCAGCCACCTACAAACATACGCACACATAAACACACATACAATGCATAAACACGCACACACACTAAAAAATAAAAAGTAAAAAAAAAAAATGATTCAAAAAGAGCACTTACTTAGGCTCTCATGCCTCAACATAGCCTCTTTGCTTCATATAATAGTCAAATCAGTCTCCTCTGAAGTGGCATTTCTGCCACACTCACCATGTAGGAAGATCTGTAATTATGTGTAACCACCTTATTATCCATTTGAAAGACAATTAATGTTAGGCTGTTTAAAAAAGAATAGATCAATGGAGTAATCCTGTTCCTTTCCTTTTTTAACAGAAATTGGAAGTCTGTGCAAGTGCAGTAGCATATATGAAGTTCTGATCCCTGAAAAGAGAAAGTCAACTATTTAAATGAAAAAATTATGATTTCATTTTTGCTTTTATGAAGTGGGGTGGAGGGCTATAGTACTATGAGAAGTGTGTGTGTCTGCAAGTGTTTGGGTGTTGCACATCCATATGTGGGGGGTAATAATGTGTTGCACTGTATGGGTCTGATAGCTTCAAACTGAAATGTATTTCTGGGCTATCATTTATATATTAATTCATTAGTCTGATCACAGGCAGTTATCCCAGGTGTACACATTCATGCAAGTGCTTGTTATTCATGTGAGTGTGTAAGACAGAGAGAGATGGAGATTGTGAACTAAAAAAAGGCAAGATCTGGTCATGTTTTTGTGAAATAATACTGCAAAGTTCTAAGTTAAAAGTAAGAATGGAGGAATCTTGGAGAGGTAGTGGTCAGAGAACTGCTTTTCAGCTGTGAGTGGACATCTTGTTTAGGTATGGCAGGCAGTGTTCAGAGACAAGAGCTGCAATGTTCAATTGCTGTTCACTGTTAAAGCTGATTCCTTTCATTTCTGTTTTAAGGAGCTTAATATTGTCAGTTCTCTTTATTATTTTACACCACTGTTCAAACACGATCAAAATGGAGGCGCTGAAATAGTGATGCATCAGTAAAATGTTTTCCTGCTATATATTTTATCCACAATTGCTAAATTTCTATGGCTCTGATTGTGTCAAGGATTCTGAAGTCTTCAGTGAGGAAAATATCATGGCTCTCTGGCTCATTGGATAGCAAACGGGCTCACAAACACAACCTAGGAAATAAGGGTGGGGCGGTCTACTTCCTTTAAACGCTCTGATGTACCACAGAATTCATTCTTTGGGCTAGCCATCTTTGGCATTTATTTCCCATAGGTCAAAGTAAATGTTAACGGTTAAGGCTGATTAACTTTGCAAATAACTATAAACCTGGAGTCAAAACCATGTACTAAAACTAAGTGCAAAGAAATTTAATAATCATATCCTTTGGCAAGCCTGACTTCCCTTATAACTGTAACATTGCAACACATCCCTGAAAGTTGATTATGTATTCAGGAATCTGGAAACCTAGTTGAGTTGACAAATAACTGTCCTTCGATCACCACATACCCACTATTGTGCTTTCTCATTGTACAGCTTATATGAAAGTGTATGGTGTTCAAGTCCAGGGATGTAATCATGGCACTGTACCCAGTTCTTATCAGGCCAGTCACTGAACTTAATTCCCATTCGTTTGTACCAGTCCAATCAGTTGTAAAATTTTGGGTGAGCACTTTGTTTTGCCAAAATGAAGGCTGAATAAACATTTGAATAGCTAAGGCAGGCTCTCAAACCTTTGTCTGTTTCTTGAGGTATCATGGAGGATGCTAAGTGCGGTCATCGATTATGGCCCTTCCTGTCAACTTATTGGTCATCCCCAAAGTCCAATGGTGCATGTACACCTGAAGGATGCTTATCTAATTTGAAAAAATTTTCACAAGTTATAGCCTTGTGGGACCCACTTCCATTTGTATAAGCAAGATTGTTTTACAATTTCAAATGTGGTTTCCCTTTGGGGAGGGCCAATACAACCCAAGGGTTAGACATATTTATATTTCAATGGGAAGCTATCAATGCCCAAGTGCGTTATTCTGATGCCTGTGTGTTATTTGTATGTAAGTCAGGGACCATACTACCATAGAAATACCTTGGGCTTTTAAACTACATCCAGTTTAAGAAAGGGTACCCATAAAACAAACAACTGGGATGCCTTTCTGTGGTCCATTAATATAGCTTTTTTCTGAGCATCATTTTAGATCTGTGCAACCTGTGTCTCAGAAACTACAGGCTTAGCAATGTTTTCAGACTTTGAATAGGCAGCATTATGGATTGACCACAATCACTACATTTGGGTAGATGTGATGTGTAAGCCCTTAAAAGGATTGATACCATTTCAATGTTTGGTTTACAAAGCCCTTGTATTAAATATAGATGGCTGGCAGCCTCTTGGCCATATTCTGTATTTGGCCTATGAAAGGGCCAGCAGTTACTAGCATCTGAGTTTTGTAAAGGGGCAACTGCTAGAAAACATTTGTTTAGCTAGGGAGTTAAATTAAAGTTATTGAGTAAGACAAGACCTGAATCCGTAAATTATTTGGAAATTTTGGCCCTTGATTAAATTGTGGGATTCCACAATTTCCTAACTGAGTAAGTGTAAGCCATGTGATTATTTACCTCCATCTGATTTATTGGCACCAAGGTGGGGAAGGAGGATTTTATACCCTGGATTTGTGAAATTTACTGTCGGATACCGTCACTTTAGGATTGATGGGCTCTATTTTTAGCTCCTCCTTCATATTGTATAGTTTTTGTTTAAGTATAGGCCCTACAAATGAAACAAACTTTGGAGCTGGCTTCTGTTTTATTGGGCTACATGATCCATGATTTCATGTATTTTCAAGAATGCTTTATAAAGGATTCGTGTCTGGGCCTTATTTTCCAAGGCCTGGTTATCATATTCCACTGGGGCTCTGAGGAGTGTAAATTTGCTTTGGATTCATGTTATTTGGGAAAAATGGTAAACAAGGTACCTTTACTAATGGAGGTATTTAGGGGTTGCCCCTTGTGCAGTGAGGTACCCTGTGTCTCCAGAAGTACTATACCCCTATTGGTATTTCACTGCCATGTTACCCTTTGGATGAAACACTTTTGATGCCCTAAATTGGGATTTAATCAGGAAGGCCTTTGCATTAGTGTTCCAACCAACCAAGGCAATCTATGTTTGGGTAGTTGAAGTCGCCAAATATAATGGTGTTTGGAGAGACCTTCATATTTTCCAGTGTTCTCAGGAAGGCCGAGTGGGGTTCCTGGGTTTGGGAGGGTGGTCTGTAGCAGGCTATAAACTGGAAGGCAGTTTTACCCACTGTTAGTTGCACATGGAAAGTCTCTGAAGCTTCGTGCTTTGCCACCAACCTGGAGGTGTGGGTATCTTTGATGAATATCGATACTCCCCCTCCTTTTGTGGTTCGGTACAAGTTTTGGGGCCGAAAAGCATGGTATGAGGTATAACCTGGTAGTGCTGGGCTGCTCTTGGGAGCCCTGAACCAGGTTTCTGTTACTGCACAGATATCGATGTTCTCCATGCTAAGGAGAGTTTCAAGTGCATGCATCTTGAGGTTTAGACTTCTGGCATTGAGTAGCATTACTCTTAGTTTCTTATCCCTTGTGATACCTATGGAGGTGGGTTTGTCTTTTGAGCCTTGCGTAAAAAAGGCACTATGGGGGTAGCAAGAGCCTTTGCCAATATCCAAAATCCCAGGGGTGACAGGTGTAAGCCGTCCCTAGCGAAGCATCGTGGCTTGTCGCTCATATCATCCCAGGCTGACAGGCATTGGATCCCCTTTGAATGACACCAGTACTTAAGCCAATTGTTGAAATTTTTCATTTTTGTCTTCATATTGTGGCATCATTCTTGGTGAGGGTAAGATGCTACTCAAGGTCAGGGTCATACCGGCCTGGGCTACATGCTCAGAGAGCTCCTCTATGTCTCTTTTTATGTGAGATAATACTGCAAAGTTCTAAGTTAAAAGTAAGAATGGAGGAACCTTGGCGAGGCAGTGGTCAGAGAACAGCTTTTCAGCTATGAGTAGACAGCTTGTTTAGGTATGGCAGGCACTGTTCAGAGACAAGGGCTGCAATGTTCAATTGCTGTTCACTGTTAAAACTGATCCCTGTCATTTCTGTTTTAATATTACTAGTTCTCGTCATTATTTTACACCACTGTTCACACAAGATCAGAATGGAGGTGTTGAAATAGTGATGCATCAGTAAAATGTTTTCCTGTTATATATTATATCCACAATTGCTAAATTTCTATGGCTCTGAATGTGTCAAGGACTCTGAAGTCTTCAGTGAGGAAAATATCATGGGTCTCTGGCTCATTGGATAGCAAACAGGCTCACAAACACAACCTAGGAAATAAGGGTGGGGAGGTCTACTTCCTTTAAACGCTCTGATGTACCACAGAATTCATTCTTTGGGCTAGCCATCTTTGGCATTTATTTCCCATAAAGACGCCAGTCGAAGTAAAAATCCCAAAAAATACTTTACTGTTTGTGAGTGCTTTCATGCATAAAATACATGCACTTCTTCAGACAAACTAATAGCAAATGCTTCAGTACTTTTATAGTCCCTCTAACATTTCCCTTAATAGGGTAATTGAATTAATTAATTAGTTAATCATTGCTGTAAAAATCTTACTGCAGTTAAACATTTCTCAATAAAAGAACATACATTTCAAGCTTAACCTGGCGAAACATAAAAACTTCAAAAAATTTAACTAAAAAGTTACACTTCATACCCTTAATTTTACTTTTATTTTATAAACATTACAATATATTTTCACCTAAAAAAACACCCACTAGTTGCTAAATGGATAATGTTATATTATGTATAAATGTTATACTAAAAAGAAAACTTTTTCAAACCATTTTGTGTTGAATAAAAGTCCATCACATTAAAAGCATCCTACGTTATACTTCTTTACTAATATTGTTTATTAATTCATTACTTTCATCTCATAAGAGATTTTAACTTTAACAAACATTTGATGGAACACATTTAATTTATAGCTGGATGAGTATAAGCACAAGTTGTGTTTAAGAAGGCTCCTTCCCTTAAAGTTCTCTTGGAACGCGCACCTAAGGAACAAAAGCTGAATAACGGAATGTACAAATGTGGCCGTTGTAGATATTGTAAATATATAAAGACAGATACTTTTTTCACAATTCGTGATGTAAAATATTACATGAATAATAAGTGTGACTGTAATAGTCAAGGTGTAGTATATCTCGCTAGTTGTAAAATCTGTGCAGCGTTCTATTTGGGGAAGACGGAACGTCATTTAAAACAACGAATATATGAGCATTTGTATGCAATTTCCAAGGGAGTGCAAACAAATGCTTTAGCAAAACATATATTTGAAAATCCAACCCATTGTTTTTTATTCACAGTGGTGCAAAAGATAGAGTTGAATCCTAGAGGTGGCCCTTGGCACCTCAAGCTAGAAGAATCTGAGCTATTGTGGCAGCTTAAAACTTGTGCTTATACTCATCCACGTATAAATGAAATGTGTTCCATCAAATGTTTGTTAAAGTTAAAATCTCTTATGAGATGAAAGTAATGAATTAATAAACAATATTAGTAAAGAAGTATAACGTAGGATGCTTTTAATGTGATGGACTTTTATTCAACACAAAATGGTTTGAAAAAGTTTTCTTTTTAGTATAACATTTATACATAATATAACATTATCCATTTAGCAACTAGTGGGTGTTTTTTTAGGTGAAAATATATTGTAATGTTTATAAAATAAAAGTAAAATTAAGGGTATGAAGTGTAACTTTTTAGTTAAATTTTTTGAAGTTTTTATGTTTCGCCAGGTTAAGCTTGAAATGTATGTTCTTTTATTGAGAAATGTTTAACTGCAGTAAGATTTTTACAGCAATGATTAACTAATTAATTAATTCAATTACCCTATTAAGGGAAATGTTAGAGGGACTATAAAAGTACTGAAGCATTTGCTATTAGTTTGTCTGAAGAAGTGCATGTATTTTATGCATGAAAGCGCTCACAAACAGTAAAGTATTTTTTGGGATTTTTACTTCGACTGGCGTCTTTTTGTTGGATCCACTTTGGCGTTTTTTCCTGGTTATTTGAGCTTTGCTTGTCTGTGTTTTTCATTTATTTCCCATAGGTCAAAGTAAATGTTAATGGTTAAGGCTGATTAACTTTGCAAATAACTATAAACCTGGAGTCAAAACCATGTACTAAAACTAAGTGCAAAGAAATGTAATAATCATATCCTTTGGCATCCCTGACTTCCCTTATAACTGTAACATTGCAACACATCCCTGAAAGTTGATTGTGTATTCAGGAATCTGGAAACCTAGTTGAGTTGACAAATAACTGTCTTTTGATCACCACATACCCACTATTGTGCTTTCTCATTGTACAGCTTATATGAAAGTGTATGATGTTCAAGTCCAGGGATGTAATCATGGCACTGTACCCAGTTCTTATCAGGCCAGTCACTGAACTTAATTCCCCATTCGGTGTGTACCAGTCCAATCAGTTGTCAAAACTTGAGTGACCACAATGTTTTTCAATAAAAATGTCAAGGCCTTAAATAAAAAAAAACAAACAAAAAAAAAGAACAAATGCAGACAATCTCAAACCTTTGTCTCTCTTCTTCTTGGTATCATACAGGATACTAACTGATGATCATTGCCTGTATAGACCCCATCCTGTCAGACTTATTACACATTCCCAAGTCCAATGGTAGCATGAACACCCACTGAAGGGATGCTTATCTAATTTGCAATATAAATTTTCACAAGTTATACCTCTTCTTTGGAACCGTCTTCCATTTGTCATAAAGCAAAGTACTTGTTTTACTCTATTCAAATTTAGTTTGCATGAATGGATGGGAAAATACAAATCCAAGAGTGGTTATGTACCCATTTTCTTCACGAATAGGGGCAACAAGTCAATGTCCCAATGTGTCCTTATTCTGATCCCCTGTGTGTTATTTGTATGCAAAATACAAGAGTCAAAAACTACCATAGAAAGTAAGACTAGGGCTTCTTAAATCCTCACATATCAATTGTCTAGTAAGTACCCATGAAACTATATATACTGGGATGCCTTTCTGATGATCAGATTAATATGAGCTTCTTTTCCCTCAGCATCATTTTCAGTATCTGTGATAACCTGTGTCATCAGTGAAAACAACAGGAATAGCAGGATGTTTTCAGACTTTGCAATATGGCAGCATTATATATTTTATCCACAATCACTACATTTCTATAGATGTGAATGTGTCCGAGACTCTGAATAGCTGAGTGATACCATCATCAATAAATGATTTGACAAAGACCTGTATAATAAACATATAGAGTGTGGCTGTGCAAGCCTCTTGGGACATATTCTGGAAAATGGGCCAAACAAAACTCCAGCAGGTTCACTATAAGTCTCCTAGCTTTGACAATAGCAACTGACTAGAAAAACAGATTGTTTAACTAGGCTAGAACATAAAAATTCAAGTTATTGAGTAAAACACAGACCTGAATCCCTCAATATCAGTTTGGGTAAAATGGTCTCTGATTAAAGTTGTCAGCTGTAGACAATTTTTTATGGACTGAGTAAGTGTAAGTACACAATGGGAGAGTTTACCTCCATCTGATGTTATTGGACACCAAGGTGGGGAAGGAGGAGTTAACACACTGGATTGGCAGCCATGTTACTGTTGGATACTGATCACTCTAGAATTGATGGGCACCATTTTCTTGCTCCTGTATAATAGTGTGACTTTTTTCATTTGAAAAGTATAGTCATCTACAAATGAAACAAAATATACAGCTCCAACTTCTGCTGTCTTACAGTGCCACATGTTGTACTGATTTCATGTATTTTGAACATGTAACTACATATGTGACAAGTGAACATGTGCATTATTTAGCTAGGTTACCTTTGTTGAATCATATTACCACTGGGGCTCTGAGTAGTCTTCTAACCAGAAATGTGTATCCATGTTACTTCAGAAAAAATTATCCTAAACAAGGTACCTCTTTTACTAATGGAGGTATTTAGAGAGGTCAGGTCCATTGTGCTAATAATGCTTCCCTGTGTACTCCAGAAGTACTATAGAACTAATTACTATTTCACTGCCATGTAAGAGCCAGATTAATCAAAATCACTCCTTTGCATGCCCCTAAATGAATGGGATGCTTAACTCAGCAAGAGCCACTGCATTAGTATTCCCTCAACCAACCAAGGCAATGCTACTGCTGTACAGGCATTTACAGACACATATGCACATTCAGAGAAATTTACACAGTCACACAGATACCCAGATAGTCACATATCCACAAATACATTGATGCAGTCCCAATCATGTCACTAAGCACACACACCCACACCTACACACACTGCACTCTTACACTCACACACACACACACACACACACACACACACACACACACACACACACACACACACACACACACACACACACACACACACACACACACACACACACACACACACACACACACACACACACACACACACACACACACACACACATTCACAGCCTCACAGTACTTACACTGCTGCCACAGACAACAATGGGTTCCCAATCTCTTATTCAGTCCCATTGCAGTATTATGACAGTTTAATGGAACTTTTCTTTGAATTGCTCTACCCTACTGTTTTGATCTCAGAGTACATCTCTGGGGCAGGGTATATAATTAATTTACATCAGCCATGCCCCAGACTGCCACATTTGCACATGGCATTATCAGGAGGGCTACTTTAGTGCTACTTTTTGGAAACTTCATGATTACTTCAACAGCTGTCTTTAAATAACTTAATGTTTAGCTGAATCCAAGCTGAACACAGCATTTCCGCACTGGAGAGTTTTTTTTAATATTCAAGTTATTTATTTTGCAGTGAGTTTAACTCAGTTTTGCACAATGCAAAAAGTATGATTCTTTGAAGCATAATTAAGTATCACTTTCCATTAAAACAGTAAGTCATTTTATTAATCCACTGCATACTTGCTGCAGGGAATGCTATAAATTATATTTTCACCACATTTCTTAATAGGATATGACAATACCCTTGGAATTTAAAAGACAGAAGAAGCTTGAATAGAATTTTCATGCAATTATTGAAATCCTTAGGTACAGCCAAAAATTATTAATATAAATATGGGGTTTGCAACTGGAATGGCAATTAATCCCACTGTGCAGTGCAATATTCTGTTTTTATTGATGATGGCATCCATTTAAAATTTAGCTTAAAATAGATGCTGCTTTTACCACTGTGGGCATGCTGTATGACTTTACTGAGCTTTGACTCTGTAGTACATTCACTATAACTGTTATAAATTGATATTTTGCTTGACAGAAAAGCATTAATGTTTAACATTAGTTGCTTGACTGCATTCCCTTCACAGTTGTAGAGCTTAACTAAATATAATTATAATGCATATTCTGGCAAGGATGGCAAAGCTATATAAAAGCATTTGGTTTTCCAAATGTCTGTATTATGTTTGTTACTGTAAAATAACGTTTATTTGTATTATTTTATCTAAATGCTGATAAAACTGAGCTGTTAGAGCATGTATATAGTTGTGTCTTATATTACTAACTTCATGCTCCCAGATGGGGGTCTTAAGAAAGAATGATAAAGTTGCTACACTAGCATTACCAAAATTGCATGACATGGCCCGATAGTGATTAGGAATGCATAGGTGCCAACACAGGATTAACCAACCAGGGATGTCAATGCATAGTGATGCCATGCATTCATGAAAAAGCCATTTAGCTACCCATCCAACAATTTGCCAGCCTGCTTCTTGGATGCTAAGTGTAGAAGTTCGTTGCTGAACAATCCTGGACTTCCCTTGTATCTACTTTTTCAGATGACTCCCCTCCCCCCAGTTATAATATATCAAGTCTTAACCACTCTCGTGTACTTACACAATGTCCCAGAGCCAGACTTCATTGCATTAACCATGCCTTCTCCATCCTAGGTCCCAAAGTCTGGGAACCCCATCATACTATTCTTAAAGACGTTATGTCACCTTCATCTTTCTCACATTATTTCCCCACACTAATATGTGACATCTCTGCACATTACTCTTTACAGTTAGTTTCTGTCTGCCCTTGCCTTATTTTTGCTATATTTTATCATTTCTGCTGTATTCTTTCACTCTTCTTCTTATTTATTCATTACCCTAGCTATCTCTTCCTATTGACTCCTGTACTATATATTTTATTATTATTACTGCTATTAATTCATTGCTATCTTCACACAACATTTTGCTTGTATTCATAATATGTCTTGTCAGCTTGCTTGTCTACTGTGAATTTATATTTATCCATGCTGAGACTGAAATAGGTTCATTTGGATCAGTGTTCTACCCTGGTTAAAAACTGAACAAATAAATATAATGCAGACAGAGAGTGGCAGTGACAGAGGACGTAGTAATAAAAACGTGGTAGTCACAATGGAGACATGCAGTTAGGCCAAGGATAGGCTGTTGCTGGTGTTAAGGACTGGGAAACAAACAATGAAGGATGAGTGATATACCAGGAAGGGAAACTTTATGATGGAAGATAAGGTGAGGTAAGGGTAGCCTGATAACATGTCCCAGTGAGAAACTTTCCCAAAAATCATTTACCTCTGTGGCTGACACAATGGGTGGGCTCTGATGCTGGTGGCCTGTTGGTCAGGGTTGAGCAGCTATGCAACTCTGCAAATCACATGATGATGCACTCCATCATCCCAATCCAGGTATTAACTTGATGGCCTATATCAGTCCTGAACAACCTCTTATTTGATGACCCATGAGGGTCCTTCTGTGCCACTCCCTGATGAAAAATGTATAAAAGCAGCACCCAAGGCAATCACTGAAACCATCAGGTTGCCTTCTACAGGATGATCTTCATCAGCCTGCAGAGATCCCAGCCTGGAATTTCAAGGAAACCAGTACTTGGTGCAGTGTGACTGGTGCACAGAATGGTGGCCACTGCAGCACCGCTTTCTGTTTACGGATGCTGCTACTGAAAAAATGAACATAAATGGAAAAAAACAAAACGAAAAATAAATAAACATAATGAAAAAATATGATAGAGAGAAAGGGAACAATCCACAAATGAAATGGTCACTATGATATGGTACACTTTATTAGGACAGGTCTTAGAAGTCAAAATAAGTCAGTGGAGCAGATTTTTATGCATGGCTAGGGAACACCTATGATAAGTCATGGGGTAACATTAGGGGATGTGACTGGTTGTTTCATGGTCACTGGTGTGTAGCACAGTAGCACATGGTATAGACTGTAGCTTGTATGTGTACAATGAATGGCATAAGGAAAAGCTAATCAAAATAAGCACATTAAATATCCAGTATTGTGGAAAATAGGGGTATGTGGAGTTGTCATGCAGAGTGTGGAAAATGCAGGGAAGTGTGGCACAGACTAGCACAGTTTCACAAAGAAAGCATGTCTAAAGCTAACAATACAGGTAGACAATAGCCAGCTAATTACTGCTATAAGGGCTGTATCCAACACTAGGTGACCTAGGCAGCTGCTTAGTGCCCCATACTGTCAGGGAGACTTTGCCACAAAATTAAATTTAAAAAAAAAAAAAAGAAAAGTTTCCTTACCTGAGCATAGCTGATCTAGTTCAGGAAATGTTATGGCTTTATCACCAGCATACCACTTTTTTTATTGCAAAACAGAAAATGTATTCTTCAAGAGCAGTAGGTATGGCATTTGTAGATAATGCACTTAAGTGCAAAGGTGTCGCCAGCAGCAGCCTCTGCATTAGTAACAGCTCTCTTTAATTGGAATTATTCAGATTTTTACTTCTGCAGAGACTGTGTATTTTGACTTAGCATTTGCTGTCACATGGTTGATAATTTGTTTGCTGTTATAAATGCTCTTCTATTTAAAATGTGATACATGTGGCTGGATCTTATTGTATGATGATAGTGGTCTTTATACAATTTTATGTAGTTCATTGAAAGCTACCGATAAAGTACATGTCATTTATTTCTTCTTAATGATAATAGATGTATGCAGTCAATAGCGTGAGCATAACTTCTGGTGGGTTTGAGTGCTCTCTGTGGATGAAAGTACCTTATACTCTTATCACCTGGCTTTGCAGGACTAGTGTGGGTGTGTATGTGTTTGAGAGAGAATTAAACTGGAATACTTTGGCTACTATGAGTTGTGTGAAACAGTTTTGAAATAGTTAACTTCAGTCATTATTATTTTTTTTATCTTTAGGTCATTATTATTGATACAAATTTTTTTGACACTGACATCTGAGAGGGATGTATTCAACAATGTAACTATAATTTCTGGGTTTGGGGAATATCTGTGTATATTAATGGGCACACAATACTTCATTGGCCAAATGCATTTTCAATGAATGTGAGTTTCAAGCGAAGATAATTTTACTGTTGCTCATCCTAAGATTGTTTTCAGTATAAGTTTTTTTTTTTGTTAGCAAATGCTATCAGTGTTTGTACTATAAAAAATGTTTTTAAATCAAATCTGTGTAAGCACTGCAAAAGTAAATAAGAAGAAAACAGTATGCACACCAGCAGGTTATGGTAACTAGGGAGGCCCAACCAAGTAATGGGAAAATAGAAAGGTTGCCACTGGGGGGGGGGGGGTCCATTACCTTGACCAGGGCCCTCTTTGACCATGATCTTATACTGACTGCTGTAGGAGTCCAAAGGAAAAACGTAAGGTCTCACTGCAGTGGTAGATACCGCAGTACAGTTGTCATACCCATGCCAGTTCAGAAATAAATGTCACAATGAGGGAATATGCCACAGGTGCAAATGAATTACACAATTGTAGTATGGCAACAATAGTAAATAACTATGAAGAAATAAGCACATACATATGAGATAATGAAAAGAAAATGTGTACATACTTCAAAGAAGAAGAACAGTACAATTGTAATGGTATATCTAGAGACAGTTGACGTATACGTGGTGTCATGAATAACTGGCACAGCTAAGGATATTAGGCCAGTCAAAATGCATTTAGAACCTTGTAGCAGTCTTACAAGCACTGAAGAAGTTATGAACTGGTTAGCTTTTAAACTGCAATGCAAAACTGGCAAGTGCTGTGGTAAACTGGTAAAGCAGAGAGATGTGCTGTACACTTACTCTGATGACTAGAGATTCTGACCTACCATTTCTGTCAGGTAAGTCTTTTTTCAGTAATCTCTTCCTCCACTGCAAAACACAAGATAAAAACAACACATTAATGAGCACAGCTCAGTGGACATCAGAAATACCCAATAGTTATTCATTAAGTCCATTAGTCATTAAGGCTTTAATATTAATCTTCAGAAATGAAATGCTGCTGTAATATGATGTTTTTCTCTTTGTAGTTTCTTCATCCCATCCTTTTTAAGACACAATCTGGGTTCTGCTGCTTCAGATCGCTATATCTGGCCTGACATCACTCAGCAGACTTTGTGATGCTCATAAACCTACTCTCACCATGATAAATGAGTGCTAGGAATACCTCTCAACCTCTTACAGCAGAAAATCTGGAAAAAGGCTTAAATAATGGGGGACAAAGACCCAAAAAAATTGGACACTTTTTAAATATCACCCTTACAAACTTAGAAAGTTGATAGAATAACAAGTTTTGCATTTGCATGAATTTTCTAAGGGATATGAAGTCTGAATCTCAAATGTATTTCATTATTTTATTTCTTCAATCCATAATGAATTGTCAATGATTTGCCAGAAAACCACAATTTTATTCAGAAACAGACCATATGAGGCAAAAATCTGGACATTCTGTGGAAATCTGTATGGTTGAGTGGTATAGGCTAGGCATTGATATTATATAGAGGGCCCTAATAGTGCTGTCTCAGCAGTCACTCCTTGTGGTGCATGTGTAGCAGAGTTAGACAGATTTTATTATTCCTATTGCATCACATAAGTCCCCTGCCACACTTGGATTCTGCAGATGCAATAGCCATTTGCCCAATCAAGTCCAGGGGTAAAATTGATATCCTGAGCATAATGACACATTGCAGAAATCATATGATATGCATTGACTTGCAGTAAAATAGGGCAATGTCCTTCTGTGACAATGTAATGCATCTGGTCAATGGCATGGAAGAGGACAACAGCTGAACAGACAGATTCCTAGGTTGTGCACATTCTACGTGACCTACATACCTGGGCACTACCACATCAGAGAGTTAGGTAGTGTAATGACCAAGAGCATAGTCATTACTGCCTTGCAAACATGTAGTTGCATGGGTCAGCAAGAGAGCTGTATATACCTTAACTGGACACAGTGCACACACACAAGGCAGTCTGGACCTCACAGCATGAGCTAGAGGTCATAATATATTGTCTTTTTGTCACTGTTCAGGGAACATCACAATACATTCCTTCATTAGCATAATCTCCATTATAAAAGCTCCTTTTTAGCCTGATAAACAGCATTGTTATCATACTATGAGAGTGCACACTCTGTAGAGACTGTTACACTACAGCAAACAGAGGATAGTGCAAAAAAACAACATATAGAGGAATTGACAAGGCAGGAGTACTAGTAACATACAGCACAGTGCAGTAACGTCCTTGCATAGGACTCTTGTATAGGTACGACTCTTGTATAGATGGCTGTCCCACATATCTATCATACCATACTGACTGTTGTGTGTTAACACTCCAATGACTCTGACAGGGACATTGCAGGCTGTTAAGGTGCGGTGGCCAATACAGTCTGAGCATGGGGAATGCACAGGAAATACTGCAGGACTGGGTGAGACATCAGGGTTGATCAAAACAGCATTATCAGAAGAAACAGGCAGAACAATCGCTGCTTCTATGGTGTGGGAGTGTGACACTCCTGCACTGGCTCAGTAGTCAAGGAGCCTCAATCCTCACCACTAACACCAGTGAGGGACATGCACAGTGGGAGGATGACAAGTACACACACAGTAAAGTACAATTTCCCTTAAAAGCACAGAGAGATCACAGTAAGCCTGGGGCTGGTTTCTCCTGTCTCTTTCCAGATCCCTAATCAAACTCCCCACTGACATAGCTATAGGGTTAAGATCTCAGCCGAGCGATCAAGTCAAAACCTCCAGCACCCTCTCTGTCCAACCTTCCTGCCCAAGTAGCTGACACACACACACTTTGATATTTGATTTATATACAAACACTGAGACACTCCTGGGGAAGGCTGGCACAGGTTTATTAGTTATGCCCCCCCTCTGCCCAAATTATAAGGTAATAATCATTGCTGTCAACCACCCTTTATCAGCTACTTTAAGACCCTTCCCAAAGGGTGATCAATTATACTGTGTAATGTTACTATTATCCAAATGGTAAGTGTGAACAACAGCAAGGCTGTTTAAGAGTGGCCTGTACAGTGTCACCAAATACATATGCAAGTACTCTCAGAGCCTAAATATCTCTAAACAAACCAGCCACAATTAGAAGATTTAAATATATTTAATAATATATAATAAAAGCACAAGACAATACTCAATATCTCAACAGAGTGACAACAGAGTTCAGAATCACAGGAAATACTTTAAAACAACATTGCAGAACAGTCTCAAATAAATACAGAAAGCATCTAAACTAATCTTTGCTGTATTCCTATCTATAGCCAAGATATACTATGCCCTAAATGACTTACTTACAGAGTGAGGCAAATATAGATGAAAAGTGCTGATGAGAGGATGTTTCTAGGTCTAAAGACAAATACCAAATGTACAGACTTTCTCTGAGAGAGAGAGTTCTTAAATTAATAATACACATTACTGCTGGGTACCCCTGTCTTCAGTTCCCAGGCTAACAGAAACTTTAAAATTTAGCACCTCTGTGTCAAAAATACTTATCTTTTAGAAGTTTGCCTGGAACTGGAAGTAGTAAAACAGTTACACACTTGTACCTTTGAAACCTGTAATTATTTCTGTTTCCAGACAATAGAAAGAATTTCTAGCTGCAGACATTCTGCCTCCTAGCTGAGATAAACACCATCATAAACAATTCACTTATTTTCTTAGAGTTTGCAAGTTAACTCTTCTTTTCCATTAGAATACACTGTGATTACATTCCTGAAGCACATAACATACCGTTTTCTTACATTTGTAAGACAAGCATACAAACCATATTACTATTTACAAATAACAGAATTATTTACAAAATTCTAGCTAGCTGGGCTGGCAGCCTTCAGAGGGGGGAACAGCTTTATCTGCTTCACTGTTAAAGCATGAAATTTCTTCCACGGTGAAACCACACAAACTATAGGAAACAGACATGACTTCTGATATACCTGGAAGGACTAAGGGCCCAGAGAGAGCACAGTAATAATATGTTGAAAACCTACAAGGAAGGGGATGCTGGCCCTGTAGCTCACTGAACAAAGACTGGGCTGCAGGCACTGGAGGGTGGGGTGGTGTATGTAGCCCACATCTCCACATGTAACAGAGCATGGAAAAGTATCACAGCTGTGATACCATAGCATTGCACAAGGCAGTATTCACCACAGGGGTGGTGGAGGGCTGTGGGATAGTGAGTGTTGTCTGACATCAACAGTCCTACACACACACACTCACACTGATCCAAGTGTGTTCTCACAGGAGTACTGGAGATGACATGGCATGGAACGAATGGCAGAACACAGCACAATTCACCCCAGAGGAGATAGGTGTACTACTGCATGCCCTATGCACCATTGTCAAGAGAATTCTGGGATAAGATAAATCAGATAAAGCCTTCAGGGAAAAGATGGAGCAGGACATATCACACCAAATAAACCCTGTAGGTGGAAACAACAGGAGAGTGCTCCAAGTGTATTTGAGGAGCATCAACATAACTTTCCATGCAAAGAGCAGGGCAGAAAACACAGTTGCAGACAAGTCAACTGCTGGAGTCCTTCCCTCTAGAAAGGGTCAGCTGACAGATATGGAGCAATTACTCATAACCTCAGTGGAAACAATGACAGACCACTAATTCTGTGTAGTGGATTGGATATGGGAGGTGGACTGGTCAGGACTGTCTGAATGTCTGTGGAGATGTTTGCAATGAGTAGTTGCAAGTGCCATTCATGTAACTCATTGTTAGCACATCTGCTTGCTTTATGCAGACTTGACTATGTGCTTTACTGTCATCAAGGAATATCATGGCTTCAGCTATGAACATCTATGGCAGAACTTATGAAAGCACATATATCTGTGGCGGATGTGCCATTTTAAATATAAGTAAGGAATACTTTAGGAGACTTAAATTAATCTTGAAAACAGCACTGACATCCAGAAACAAAATCCAAGCTATAAACCAATTTGCTCTTCCTGTCCTAACTTACAGTTTTGGAGTTATTGACTGGCCCCAAAACGTGTTAGATAGATTAGATATTAAACAAGAAGGATGCTTCATGCTCACCAAATGATTTATAAAAATCAGTGTATAACAAGATTATGTATTCCCCGCTCTGAAGGAGGATGAACCTCCTTGAAACTTATTACATGTACAGATCTGCAATTGTGTCACTCCACACATATCTACTGACCTCACAAGATCCAAATGTAGTGAAAGTTTTGAAACATGGAGAGAATAAATCTAAGATGACTTTTCTGCTTAATTTAGCAGAAACAAATAGACGTCAAGCAAGAATGGAAATCAACCAGAAGTAGATAAAAAACAGGCAGGAACTGAATGTGCCAAAAAAACAAAAGAAAGATTATATGGTGAAGGACCAGATGAGAAGGCAAGAAATGTGTGAAAAGCATAAATATAGTTGCAAGTATAGAAAACTTCTAGAAGAACCTTATGTTGGTCAGGAACAAACACAGCAATGGTTAAGGAGAGGCAAATTCAAACCAAGAGATGAAAGGTTAATATTGGCAGCACAAGATAGTGGGCTACATACACACTGGTTTACAAAGTCCATTGAGCATGTGAGAGAAACAGACAAATGTAGGTTTTGTGAAACCGAATTGGAAACAGTCACACACCTTGTTGCTGGTTGCGACACACTAATGCCAGAAGGACTGTATACTGAAAGGTATAATAATGTGGTGAGACTGTTGCACTGGTATTGTGCAAACATTATGGTTTTGAAGTGACTGAAAAACACTGGAAACATGACCCACAAAGCTTCTTAGAAAATGATGAAGTTTATATCACATGGGATCACCCATTACTAACAGTTCTAAAGATAGATGCTAGAAAACTGGATATAGTGCTCCAAGAAAAGAAGACAAAAGTAGAATTTATCATTGAAATCACCACACCCAGTTACTACAGTGTCTTGCAAACAGAGAGACACAAAGTCATAGAATACCAGGATCTGCAGGCAAAAATGAGAGCAATGTGGAAGAAAGATATCCAAACAGTTCCAATAGTAGTAGGAGCAACGGGTCTTATAAAAAAGAATCTACAATCATATTTAAATATGTTGCCAATCCATGTAACCCCATACGAATTAAAGAAGGAGTCATTACTGGGCACATTGTGAGTGCTGCAAAGAGCACTTTCGGCTGACATCAAAGATTGAAACAATACTAATTTCATGAACTTTAATTGTACTTTGACTTAGAAATGGGCATTCTCATCATGGTATTAAAACCCCAAAAGATTTGGAGAAATTGAAAAAAAGAGTGAAGGCAGAGGACAGCTATTTCCAGTCATGTATCGCTGCTTTGCACACATGACTGGCTCCACCACTGCCTCTACTACTGGCTGTGGTCAATCTCATGTATGTCAACACAACTCTTCTAATTCTGTATAGTCATGGATGGCACACCTATAGCTCCACCATTGTCTCCATCCCTGGCCATGATAGGTCACGTAGATATACAAAATATCTGTCCTACGTAATATGGCACAGCCCTGATATGCCACTCAGTGTCACAGAGGCCGTCTTCCTATAGATGTTCCCAAATGACTTATACCCTTGCCCAGACAGGATGCAATGGCAGCCATTCACCGGTCATCACCATACTTGCAGTGATGTAGCCACATTTCTGCATAAACAGACCATATTCTATGGCCTTCCTGAAGCATGACCCCACACCTGACTTTACAGTTACAGATATTTACACTTTTCCATCACTTCACGCAAAAGGTGAAGCTCCACACTATCACCTGAAGACATAACCTCTGACACTCTGAAACATCCTAGCCATATGCAGGCTTACCACAGGCACACCGGTCACCCTACAGCATCTGTTAGAGCTGTTGCCCTCTATCACTGTACCCACTCCTTCCCTGTGCAAATGGCAATGACTGCCCCCCCAAAGCTCTGGCTCATGTGGCTATGGGTCTGTAAATGCATGCATCACTTTTGCTCTGTGTTTATCTTGTCATGACCCATAATTGTGAGTGTCACAACATATTGTGCAAGCTTCTGCCTTGCATGTTGTCTGCCTCAGCCATATTCTTCCCCATGACCTCACACAACGCCTTTTCTTCTGCAGACACAATGTCATGCCACTAAGTGCTAAGGTCTCCTCTTCCAGGTTCCATGACTAACTACCTGGTGGTGTGAATATTGGCTCTAGCTGATTGTCACAGTTGACATGATACACTGGTACCATGTGTAAAGAATGAAAAAAAAGGGTGTTATTAATGAATTGATGGTTGGATCGGATGCTATGTAGCATGGCACATGTCAGGAATCACTTGCTGTACAAATATGGAGTGTATTGCGGTGTACCAAGTGAGGCATTAACACTCCAAACAAATGCATGACAATGTTCCATGCCTGCACTAATACCTTAATTTATGTCTGCCTTGGGGCTGCAAATGACAGTCATCAGCCATGGCTCCAAGACATATGTAGCATCACCTTTAATGCACAACAGCAGACACCATTATGATTAGTATGCTACCTATATACATGTGACATGATCATCATGAGCTCTAAGATTCAAAAAAATGCTCTCCTTCCAGCTAGATGACCCAGTGGAAAATCCCTCCTAGGAAATATTGGTAATTGTCAAATGTATGCCAGATGTAGGAATCATGGGAACTGCTTGGATAGCGCCCAGACACATTTCATGGAATTCATTAAAGTGTCTAGCTAGAAAGGCCCTTCTTCCATGATGTACCATTTGTGACTCAGTGACATGTTTGCTATGATGAGGTAAGACACCATTATTGGCTAATTTGCATATTTCCAAATAGTATTAACTACTGCCACTTAAAGATCATCGCTGATCTGAATGTCATGGTTGTAACTTGCTACTTGTGTATGCAGTGTCATCTCCCTCCATCAGACTCTGACACACACAAGTATCCAAACATGAGAATACACACACACACACACACACACACACACACACACACACACACACACACACACACACACACACACACACACACACACACACACCAAAGTATCTGTACTTGTACCTACCATATCTGCACTCTTGAGGTTTTCCGATTAACATAATAGTTGGAGTTTCATTACTACATTTATCTATTAGGTCTTGGTGGACTAGTATACCCCCTCACTCTCAGATTCTTGCACTGCCATCTGTGCTGGTATGGCACTTTACTCCATGTGCCATCCATGGTTTCCAGTTGTTCCCCCAGACCCTGATCCCCATTATAATGTTGTAGCTGTTACAGTACTTCTCTTTATTCCTTGTATCCAGTGGATTCTCCAGCTCCCCCGAATTCCCTTACTAATGTTGGTGCCATTGTGGCACTTTAAAGAGCATTCTCTGGATTGTAATGGTTCCTCCATCCAACAATCCCAGTACTACTTTTGGTGTCATTACAAAATGATCCCTGGTTTCTAGTGCATCCCCCTACAACCCTAATCCCCATTTTGATGTTGGTGCCATTATGGCACTTTAAGAGTAATCTCTGGTGTCTAGTGATTTGTCTCCGCCACCCTCACATTAGCAGTTGAACACAGCCTTTTGGTCTTGCTCAGTATTGTAACATAGTGGGAATGGCTATGCTGATCTAAATGGGCTGGCAATTTCTTGAATCACTCAGCCATGTTGATGCCTTCCTGGATGCAGTTCATGGAGAAAGCATATGCCTAATTTGCATATGCCTTTCCCCCTAGAATGCTTCAATAGCATTTACATTGGTTTTATGACCAGCCCTTCCTGGTGCTGTGTGTCTTCATGTTAGAGGAGCATGCAGCATCATGTAAGGCAGTTACTGAACTGGGTAAAGGTATCACAATATGTTCACTCAGGTGTACATGTTACAGTTATTTAATGAATTTCCCTCTATATGTATAATACCTTGTGAAATGGATACCATCTGACACATTATAGAATAGAAACCCCTCTGACTGATATGCTGGATGCTATGTGGAGCAGGTGGGGCCTTGATTGCAAAGTGGATGCAGTTAATGGTCTCCATGACTTCAGGGAAATAGATTATGCTGTATAGTGCCCAAATGGTGGTATTTCTCCTCTCTCTTGTCTGTGGGAACCACATCTGCTCCTTCACCAGCATCTGCATCAAACCTAGGAATTAATGAAGAATTCGTGAATCTTCTAGTGTGTTCCAGTTGGAAGCTGAATGGTCCCAGTAGCAAGAATAGTTAATGCTACACATATTGAGATAAGCATTCTATATATTCACCTTGATCTCATACCAGCCAATAAGATCCCGTGTGATATGTCTGTCCTCTCTGCAGGAGTCAGCTTTGTCTAGGTCATGAAGGTGGTGCTGTGCCAGCTGCTGGCAGACCCTTCTGTGACAAAACTAACAGCTGCATATGACATAATGAATGCTAGCATCCAAAGCAGCAACTAACACATGTTGAGTGCTCAGAGTAAATGATACTCAGAGCATCATAGTGTGAGTGAGAAACCTGTTCACCAACAAATTCAAGTATACAGAAAAGCTGATTGTTTCAACACACAGTGCTATTTATATGTTTTTAATTACACTTCCAGGCTTGATTTTTTATACTTTACATATGCAATAGCTCTCAATATAATATTGATGCACATTTACTTGTCATTAAGAGGTCATTTGTATACCACACTATGTTCCATGTCAGCATACATGTGCCTCTCAGTCACCCCCTCCTTACATGCTATTTCACTTAATGCAATGGGTAAATGTTTCAGAATACTCATCATAATCTTAGTTACTATTTATTTTTACTTGGGATATGTTCTTATCACATATTTTTGATACTACTAGGACGTCCCATCTGCCAACTCACTGAAATATCAACTAGTTAAACAGAACTAGTCAACTAGTTGATGTATCACAAAAGCACAAATTTAATATGTTTAGTGGGGCAAACCTTCTGCACAACTTTATGTGCAACTTCGACCTCCCTCACCCCTTACTTATATTTGCTAACTTCACATTTGTACAAATATGGAAAAAAAAACAGAAAAGCTGACAGCACTTAATGGCACCAACATTTATTTTGTTCTCTCATCCAACAATTGAAAATATGCCTGAGACTTGTGAGATAAATTATAAACTAACGAGCTGGTGTTTTTGCCCCCCCCCCCTTGCCTCATACTTTTTTCATTCTTCTACCTCAGTTTAGCCATCCATTGTTGGGTTTACATGTCCCCCTTTTCATTCCTCTAACATCTATGTTTTTGGGCTTGGGCCAGCGTAAAACTTAAGGGCATCCTGGGCAGTCTTGCTGGCAACTACTTCCATGACTGGAGGGATTTTTTTGTGCTGTCCTCCTTTAACCAGTAGATAAACAACTGCTTGCCATATACAAACCTCAAAGAACTGCAGGATCCAGTCTATGCTCTGATTGTATGGCAACTTGGAACACAGTTCCAGTATCAGTTAGGTCCATTCCACAGATCTGTCACTTCAAACAATTGCTAGCAGACTTCCTTTCTACCTCTACATGATGTCCCTGCCCCTAACAGGAACCAAGCTACCTTAAGACCTATTTCAATTTCACTATAAAAGATTACCCTTTTATGTAAACAAACTTTTTTCTAAATATCCTGCTGTGTTGCTTTAGCCACACCATAACTAGAATGTATTCCTTCTCTTCTAGTTTTCTACTATTTGTATTTCCTCTTTACTGTCACTTAAATTACCTTTACCCTCTCTACTAACCCACTTTATGTATACTCAAATTATTTGTACAGTATCCTTCACAAGTTCCAACTGCCTGTAAATCTATTAATGTACTTGTATGAAATGTCTTATTGCAAAAATCAGCATACCATTTGTCTATTTGACTGTGTTTGACTACGATGTTATGTCTAACTGTAATTTATCTTGGAGCTTTTCTCCCAGGACTGATACAGAAAAAGGGCACCTCTGCCCAATCAGATTTTTCATGTAAACAAATATCAATAAATAAATAAATATGTCCCTTGTTCCTCTCCTATGCCCATCCTGGAATCATCTGAAGGCTACTCATAATGGACCACAAATCCCTTCAGGTAGCACCAAGCTGAACATCCCTCCCCATGGGATGCGCATATCCATCAGTCCTTGTCTTGAACGCAGATGCCCAAGTTGTTAATTGAGCCCTGGTCACATGGGCTGTAGTTAGAGCTTTACCTCTCTGCACCCTGGTGCTAGCTAATGAGTTATAGTGTTTGTCAAACTAAATTTCATCATCATATAGGGAAGCCATATAATTCTCTGGTGTTTACTCATACTGACGAAATGACAGAGTAGTGTAATGTTGCAGTTACATAAATCAAGTAAGTGATGACATTTTAAATGGTCCCACTGTTCTAAAAAAATTACCACAACAAGCTCAAATTTGAAAGTCATACATTTTATTATTATGATGCTTCACAAAATACAATTTCTTCAAATACCTTTACATCTGACCATTTTAAGACTAATCATTTAATTCAGACTGCTTTCGTTATTTTTTTTCTGTGCATATAAAGGGCTGCATCTTATCTTTAAAATGTAATATCTAAATATATGTTTTAGGAATTACACAGGACTCTATCCCATAAAATGTCATTACACTGTACTTTTAGCTTCAAACAGCAGTTGTGCCTTGAAATTAAACCATGCCACATTTAAATATAGAAGGAATCGCACTTTTCTGTACAAGTATATAGCTTTGGTTAACACTGCTGCCTCACAACAAGACATTCTCCAGTTCATTTCTTGACTGGGATGGCTTCTATGTGGAGTTGGTACATCTTTCCTGTAGATTCTCTCTAGGTATTCTGCTTTCTTTTCAAAGACATGCAGTAAGTTGATGGGGAATTCTAAATTCTCCAAGAGTGTAGTTTGTACGATGTGAAAGAAAAGCCTAGCAATCTGCTTTTGTTTCGTCCCTCTTGCCTAGAAATGCCCATGGATGATGGAGCTTGTTCATGGACTCGTTATAGAAGTTGGACAAAACTTGTAAGCCTAGGTAGATGGAGTATGGACTTTACAGGCTGAATGTCATATCATATGTACACACACAAATAAAATTATACTTCATAAAAGTATGTAGCCTTTAAGTCATAATGGCATAACACACACACACACATGTATATATATATATATATATATATATATATATATATATATATATATATATATATATATATATATATATATATATATATATATATATATATATATATAGGTTCCCTTCAGTCGCTCAAACGTTTATAAGTTCGAACCACATATGGCCGAGACCATATGTTCGAATTTATAAAAGTCCGATCTGACTAAATGGAAAGGTCCTATAATAACATCGCCAGATTTGCCACAGGAAACCCATTTCGAACCCATCATTGCCTCAATTTAAAACAGCTAGGCTGGCTTGAACTACAGAACCTAATCAAATTCCATCAACTAACTATAGCTCACAAAACCCTTTACACACCATCCAAAACACCAGCTCTATCCACACTAATCACTCCCTACAAGAACCTAGATTCCCTTAGGTCTTCACATAAACTCTTAGCTAGTTCTACCAAACAAATAACAAGGCGTGACTCTCTTTTTCTAATACAGTAGGGAAAGCCTGGAATCTTCTACCAAATTACATTTCTACACTTCCCTCACTATCCATTTTCAAAAACAATCTGAAAGTATATCTCAAATCTCACTGGCTATGTTACTGTTCCAAACCTGACTAGCTCTATAGTCACCCTAAACTCTGATCTTCCCCTTCTTTTCCTTCAGGAAAAAAAAAAAAAAAAAAAAAGTTTTTTTGGTTCTGCCATATGAACTGCATCTACTGTTAAGATTGAATTCTATACTGACAATTTACTTTAAATTGTTAGAATTTATCCTGTAAATCAGTCTGTTTTTGCTTTTATTTTTTGTATTGATTTTCTTTATATGCTTGACTCACAGAAATTTGTTAATTTAGCTGTATTTACCTAGGAGCTTTTCTCCCCGGGCCTCTACTGAAAATGGACATGTATCCAGTTAGACTAGCCCGGTAAACAAATGTAAAATAAATAATTAAATAATTAAATAAATAAATGGAGATCTCCGTATTGAGCGGAAAGGGAAGATCTCCCATTTCCGCAATGTAGTGCGATCTCGGAGTTGGTATATTTAAGTAAGGGGGTGTGGGGAGCAAGGCCCCCCACTTGAAGGGTGCAGGGGGGTGTAGCCCCCTGCTATAGATGTTTACTTTTGTTTTTTTTTTTTTTGTGGCTTTACTTCAGATTTCGAACTTTTACAAGTTTGAACATATGGTCTCGGCCATATGTGGTTCGAACTTGTAAAAGTTCGATCGACCAAAGTAGACCTATATATATATATATATATATATATATATATATATATATATATATATATATATATATCTATATATATATATATATATATATATATATATATATATATATATATATATACTATCTCAAAATACTGAAATCTTGAATTTCAATATCTTGAGACGAAACTGCACTTGATCGAATTCGTAGTGTCAAATTCGCGGTTGTGATGGTGTGGTACGTGGAATTTTGTATGGTGCAGTGTGCTATGGGATATGGTTTGCCTGCCATTGTGTGGATATATGTGGAGATTCAGGTAAGTGCTGTTTTTTAAGGGTTTGGGTATGAATTTGAGTGTATATGAGTGTATTGGGAAGTTTTAGGTGTAGGTTAGGGTAGGTAGATAAGAGTGTGAGTGTGTAAGTGATGAGAGTGGTGGTGTTTGTATGTATGTGGTGTGTGTTTTTGCAAGGGGAATAGAGAGTCTGTAGTGGTGGGTTTAATGTCTTTGTCTTTTTAGTGTGACCGCGGAGTTAGTATATATAAGTATCGGGGGTGTGAGGGGCGCAGCCCCCCAATATGTGGGGGTGCTGGGGGGCTTCCCCCTCTGCTTATATGTAGGGTAGGTGTGTGTATTTGTGTTATTGTGTTTGTGTGTGTTTTGTTGGTTTGTTGTAGTGTGGGGAGGAAGGTGTATGTATGTTTGTGTGGTGGCGGGTGTATTTACAAGTTGCGATTTTGAATTTCGCACTTTTGGGGTTTCGATATCATGAATGTTCGGCTTTATACTCTCGAGATTCTGAAATTCAAGATTTCAGTATTTCGAGATTATAAAGTGAATATATATGTGTATATATAAATATATATATATATATATATATATATATATATATATATATATATATATATATATATAGATATAAAGATAGCTTGATATAGACTTATAGATAAATATGAGTCTATTTAAAACTATTGAATGACCCAAATGTTAACTTCCTCAATGTTAACAAAACTTGTTGAAACTATGGACATCAACACACTACTAAACATGTGCCAAATAATAACATTGGTGCACACAAACTTACACACACACACACAAAAGGGAAAAACATGAAGTTTTTTTGCCAGGGAGGAACCCCCCCCCCCAACCCATACCCCGCCTAATTATACATACTACCTCTAAGATTGCACAATATTGAGGAATGGATATATTCTGCAATACTGATAATTGTTTGATTTCACACACCTGCTGACACCTGATTTAGCAACCAAAATCTGTCGACTAATCAGATGTTGCCTAAACCAGTGTTTGACAAAAATAATTACCCCTATATATTTATATATAGGGAGAGAGAGAAAGAGAGAGATCCATATATTTTTTTACCTAGCATTTATCTGTGTTACATTGATAAGAAATGATCACTATATGCTTGTGATAATTTCTTTGTTTTAGAAATGTTGCAGTTCTTGTCACCTGCCAATATCCATTCTAACATTAATTTAGCCACACCTTTAAATGACAATCCCTGAGATTCACAGAATTTCTTTCCACCCATACTAATTGCCCAGTGTGAGTTTCTTATTAGCATGACATAGAAAAATCCTGATTCAGTGGCATGACATAACCACGATGAGATAGATACTGTTACTAGCTCATCACCATATTTCTGAACCGAACATTCTCTTGTCAGACTTCACCTTGAGAATATTCTCCCCAGACGCCCATGCATCATATTAGCAAAGGCATCTTCTAAAACACACACATGAACACATGCACAAACAAGTCCTTTTACACTGGCTTTCACTAATGGAAACACTCACCCACACACCTGCATGCATGCTTCTACAAACACACACACACACACACACACACACACACACACACACACACACACACACACACACACACACACACACACACACACACACACACACACACACACACACACGCACACACACACGCACGCGCACACGCGCACACACGCACACACGCACGCACGCACGCACACACACACACACACACACACACATTCATGCAGCCTTATTCATGTCCCAACAGACATGTGCACACATGTCGTCCAAACACATATACATACTGACACCCCCAAGTGGTTTTGCTGGACTTACCTGCAGCATGAGTACACTCAAGGGAGTGAATGGATGACGACTGGCTTTTAGACACTCACTTTTTCTTACTAGAGAAAAAAAAAATTTCCAGGCAAATCAGGAGCTGTGGACTGTGGGCATTTCTGTGGGAGAGCACACAGCGAATTTTCATTGGCCACTGTTGCATTAAAATGTGACTTCCTCCACAAGACCATTCTCTGTGTTTAGGTCCCTTTGAGGAGAAATTCTTGTGCTAGAGCAGGCTGTGAATCAGAAGGGCTTTGTGTTATGCAGAAACCTTATGAGATATAGCTTATGCATCACACTAAGTGTATCTGAATCCTAGAGAATATCTCTGCATTACTTTTGGATTTCTTAAAATTTCAGCAAAAGAAACTTAAATGTTCAGAGATATAGTATACATTGTATGTGATGTTAACACTAAATGCAAAATAATTACATTTATGTAAGTAGCAGATATTAACTTGCAATTAAGTAAACTACAAAGGTTATCTTGAAATGTTCACAGCACTGCTGCGGTGAATATCACAGATAGTTTAGCAAAATGTAGACCAACACTGTTTTGCCGTCTATTAGGATTAAGATAATGCCTGCAGTATGAGGAAATGTCTGCAAAGCAAATTTATGCCTCCACATTAATTGCAGCAGTCATGCTTCTGAACAGTGATGATGTGGCCTTGCTGTGGATGGTCAGATGACCTACATGAGAGACACAGTAGAGAGGTGTGTCCAATGCAATGCTCATATGCTATGTCTACATTGCTCACTAGAGTGGATAATGCCAGTGGTATCACTTTCTGCCCTGGCAAGCTGGAGCTAGGAAACAGTTACGGACATCATACTGTCTTAACAGGTGCGCTCTTATCCCTGTATAGCATAAAGAGGAATATTTTAGTTTCCTGGCTGTACCACGTAGGATCCATGCTGAGGAGGCCATGTCCACTCAACAAGTCAGAATAAGGAGAAAAATGGCAGCCCCAAGCTCATGGCCACACATTATGCATGCCTTGTGAGATGCATCATCAGGCAGCAATGGCAGGCTATGTAATGTATTCCTAGAACAGACAGGTAGCTATAAGAACTTTATTGTATCTGTGTACAGGCATACTGTGCATATGCCTTCTAGCTTAGGAATGTGCAGAAATTAACATGATAGCACTGACTATGGGAGAAAGTACAGAGCATTATATCAGAAATTCAGAGTTGATGACACTAATCCTCTTATTAGCATTATCTTGATGCCATGAGACCAATTTCAATGTGACAAAATGTAGTCACCATATTGTTGGAGACCACACTATGATGAAAAACATTTCAACAGGAGTTTGTTCAGCAGAGAAGAGTTTACACTGCAATGCTGGTATCCTAAAAAAAGACAAGACCACAGGTTCTGTGTTCTGAAAGACTGCAATCAGTACACAATAGTGAAAAATAGTAAGAGGGACAGATACTGAACAGCAGAGTGCTTGAATTAGCATAGCAGACTTTCATGACAGGTTACTGTCTTACTGTGGAGGGGGTCACCCTGTTAGGTAACAGACCACTAGGTAATGACAGCTTATTGTCCTGCTTTGGGGGTAGCTCATGTCACCCTAACTAGAAACAGAGCAAAATGGTGAGACAGGCTAGCATCCTGCTGTAAATGGCTCCTGAAAGATACCAGACCACCGGGCCATTTCAGTTTACTGTCATGCTGGGGAAGATCACTCTACTGGGTGACAAAGCACAAGGGCATAACTGCTAGTCATTCTTCTGTATCTGAGGGGCACACTGCAACATAAGCACACAGACTATAAAACCAGCTACAAGGGAAATGAGGCATCCCAAACATATCCCATATTAGCTGTTACCAGCACAGTGCTGCAAGAAAGTGGGCAGTGAAAACATACAATTGTTATTGTCAGTAGAGCACAGGGTATGACTGGTTACAGCACATTACCAGACAGATATGTGGCCACAAAACTGAGGCAGGCTGATAGTGCAGACACACAGGGATCTACAAAGGAGAGTCAGACACAGAGACACAAACACACACACACACACACACACACACACACACACACACACACACACACACACACACGCACACACTGATCCTGATATGTAATGAACCTATACACACTTTGTCATGACACCAAGAGAACTGTAATGACCGAAAAAGGTCCACAAGAGACAGAAGTGTTATTGTAGGCCCTATTCACATAGCATGCTTATCCTTTAAATAGGTAAAACAGACAAGGCTTTTCAGGGCAAGGCATGACAGGGAGTGGTAGAAAACATTAGTGCTGTGGGTGGGAAATGTAGGATACTAGTACAGGTGGATCATGGGGTCCCTGATATGATATCTCATACCAAGAACAAGGTACAGGGCATCTACAGGAATAGACAACCAGCACATATTCAGGGAATGTGAGTGAGCCAACATACCTGGAGGGGACTTGAATGTGGGAACATGGCTAGTTTAGTCTACCTCTGTATCAATAGAGGATAAACATGTGAGTCCTACCATGATCCAGTAGTGCTATACACTGACTTACCCATGTAAAGGGGTTATTCAGTAGAACACATATGTGATATCTATTCTACAGGTATATCAGACCTGCAACTGTCACATTCTTCATGACAAGGTATGCATGTTCCTTTATGATATTTGCATACTTGGCATGTACCAATACATGTGAAACAAACTGGAAGAGTGTCACATATGTCCCAACACTGTCACATGTATGTTATATTTATGTTTTCACAGGGTTCACTGATGTACAATCCAGTACAACAGGATATGCCAGAGTTCAGTGGGTTACATGCAGCTGATGAAGATGGCACAATGCACATGGTACAGTATAATGGCACAGTGGCATTTTCAACAACATTAATACTAGAGGGTGAGTGCACACACACATATATACCACATATGAAAAGATGGTTGAGGGGCAGATTAAACCTCTAGCATAACCTATGTGTTAAGTGCTGGACATGTCCACGTTTGACCCACCCAGTTTACACAGGAATCATTTCAATACTTAGCATCTGGAAGTTGCACTGCCCCTACAATACATGTACCTAACAAATTGGTGGGACATGTAGGTATCTGTCACCACCATGACTTATGACCATTGTCTGACCTGAGTATTACATTTAGCGTCAGTCATTAGATGTGCAGGTTAGTAACATAGGGATAGGCAGCCACTAAGCAGAATGACATGGACTATAGGAATTTGGAATACACACCTGATGAGGTCAGTGGTTCTTCTCTTGGCATTCCTTGGCAGTCTATGCAGATACAGGCAAATGCCCACTATGCCATGCAAGGGTTCAAAAGCACAGACACAGGTCAGGCTTACACAAATGCCACACACTGTTCTAGAGACTGCATCTGTGTCACTGCTGACCATAGCTACCTCCAACTCAAAGCATGGCCAGTGTCGTGGCTCTACCACTGAGCCAGCCACTAAAGATCCAAGAGTGCCACATCATTCTTATCTTCTGTTCACCTACTGAGTGCAGTACCTGTCTCTGGCAGTTCTCGGGTCATGGATGACATCCATCTATTGCAGTGCTACATAATGGACTGTGATAAGATTCTTGTACACAAACCCAAACTTCTTCTCCATACCCTAGACAGGTTGCATCCAGTCCTGTTCCTGCAGGTCCCCACAGTATACCTGAACAACATTTGTGACACAGAAGCTCCACACTGACACTTCATAATGTCATCTCTAACTCATCTCAAACTGCTACCATATCCACATCCAGTAATTCTTACTTCAATGTTTAGAAATATAAACATGACAAAATGTAATACTTTTTTATGCATATCTTATGCAGACACCTGTGGATGTTGAACTCCTTGATGTACCTATATACCATAAGTCAGAGAGATTTCATAGGTTTGATAATGACTAAGGGGTGCTGAGAACTTACAGGCCTTAATACACTGAAATAGGACTACATACCTCAGGCATCTTCAGCTGATTGTCATAGGAGATTGACAAGCTCTGCCTCAAAGTTGAGCTCTGCACTGTGGGCCTTTGTAGCTGTGCCACTCACTCTTAGTGAGGCCAGGAACTCCTCAGTCTCTGTGAGAGGTTCATAGTTTTATAGGTGTTGCATGTAATGGCCCCCCCACTTATTGTCCTATGTTCCCATGCTAGGAGTAGTGCTGTGTGTCTGTGTGTGTGTGTGCGTGTGTGTGTGTGTGTGTGTGTGTGTGTGTGTGTGTGTGTGTGTGTGTGTGTGTGTGTATATACGTTTCTCTGTCTGCATGTGTAAGTGTGTGCATGCTTGTATAATATCACTGGTCCTGCTAAGTACCATTTCATGACCATAATTGTGGTCACTAACCACATTAACCTTTGTCACAATATATCTTACCAGGCATGGCATGGATAGCTGCATGCAGTGCAAGCAGTCACCATTCATGGTGTTAGAGGTTCTGGGGTAGCACCTCATTCTCTGCACCTGAGAACTTGAGTTTATGTGTATGGATGTCTCAGCAGATTCAGTAATGTGCTTCTGTGTTTCTGCTTGCCTTGTATTTTAGATATTGCTCAGCTGGTATGGAAAACAGTGTGGAATTACTAACCCTGTTCCTGCATGGTCTTGAAAAATCCCAACACCACTCGTCTCATCCTTAGCCATATAGCATGCTGTTTGTGGGTTTGATAGTTTTATATCTTTAGAGAATGGGTAAACCATACATTAAACCCTAACTGGTGAATAAATATTCTCCAGCAGTATGTTAATGTACAGGTAATGCCTGCCGAAAAATGAGTCCACCACTTCACGGCAGCATATTAAGTGTTGTGGAACTTGGACAGTAATGAAGATAAGGACCACCATTATTTTATACTCGCTAAGCAGCGCTTGTGTGTGTGAGGGAGAGAGAGACAGACTGTTCAGAGGCAGTGGCAGTTAAAATTAAGAGGTATGCATAACTCTCAACCTTTTAGGTCAAGAAATGTGGATAAAGCATAACATAAAGAAGGGAAAAAGCTCAAAAATAGGAACAGATTTTAATGTAGTTATAAAATTAGAAAACTGCTGCTATTTGTTTTAGCATGTATTTTCTGAAGAAATTAAATTCTGAAACTCAAATGTATGTCATTATTTAGTGACTTCAATCCCCAAATGATTTGCCAGCAACCCACAAATGTTATGAGTAACGGACCAAAAAATAAGGTAAAAATCTGGAGATTCTTTGAAAATCTTATATTTTGGATGTAAAATACCTCCTCCAACACCATTTGCATATACTACAGCAAGTTTGAAACATTAAGCAGAGAAACTATTTTACATTAAAAATATTTAAAAAATAATAATAATATAACTGAAAAAAGGTAAAACAAAACAATTTTGCAGACCGCCCATTCTCTAAGCACAATAATGCCTGCCCTCCAGAGTGTGTGCTACTGTGTAAATAATTCCCTTTCCTGGAGTGTAGAGAACTTCCGCCTGCATTGTCGGGTCTTAGAACACCCCAGGGCATGCATTATTTACCTAGTAACCAACACCCTGTTGAGAATTGTTGTTTGTGTATTTACAATATTTAATTAATGTCAGGCATGTTGATTTAAGGAGCACATGTCCTGCACAAAACAGTCACATACCTTTGCAACTGACCAAGGTGATATGGCTTTACTTCTCAGGACTGGATTCATGAACAGCTAATTTCTGCTCTGTTATCATGTGTGTGTTATGCTGTGGGATGCGCATGATAATGCACTATTTTGTCTTCATTAAATGCTGTACCCACCAAAGAAAGATAAGCAGCATAGTATACTAATGTAAGCTGAATTACATTCTAATTAACCAATCGAAGATGGCAGAACCATTCCAGAAATTGCAAAGTAACCATGTACAGATGATGTAGCCCTGTGCCATGAATACCAAAACCTAATAAGCCACTATCGCATTTAGGGAAAAAAAAAACAATGTTAGGGGCTGCAGCTGCTCTCTTGCATGTGTATGTACAACAGGCTCAAATCTATGCTTCTGCTCCTGCTGACAGACCTCGTCCAAGGAGAAGAAGGGTGTTCTGACTACATGATACTGAAACAGTGATAGAGGACTGATAGGGAAACACTACAGGAATTCTGCAACCTCTGTTGCCCCCCACCTCAGACCCAGGGGAAATTGAGGAGAACCTATACTAGTGGAAACTAAAGTATGTGTAGCATTAAGGATGTAAGCTACTGGTATATTCCATAGATCCACAGGGGATATACTATGGGTGTCACAGGCCTCAGCCTCCAGAATATTGCACCAATGTCTTAATGCTATGCTACTACACACAAATAGAGTATATATATTTTCCACACATCAAAGGAGAGAGCAAGAAAGAGAGAGAGAGCAACAATTAAGGAATTCTATGCTGTACCACACTTCTTTGAGTCTTGGGGACCAATGACTCCACACTCATAGAAATAAAAGCCACATCTGGTGAACAGGGAAGGACATGCATTCTACTCATCAATTGCCAAATTGTCTGTAATTTATGTATTTATTTATTTATTTACATTTGTTTACCGGGAGGGTCCGACTGGACACAGGTCCATTTTCAGCTGAGGCTCGGTGAGAAAAGCTCCACATTAAGTATTATTTGCATTATACAGTTAAAAACATAGCATTTCAATATAGACATTAGTCCAGTTAAGGACGCAAGACAAGAAGAAAACATATGTAAAACAGCTGTAGAACATAGTACAATTTTAAAATATGGTGGCATATACTAAACATGGTTATAAATGTAGTTGAGATTCATCAGTGAACAATTGATACAATCAGTTTTTGAGGTACATAACAGCCATTAGCAGTTGTTGCTACAAAAAGTTAGTATTATACGGTAGGTAGCTGGGAACATGAGTAGCCAAGCATGCTAAGAGTAGGTTGTTGATAGGGGGCTGAGAGAGGTAGTGGGTGGGGAAAGTGGATGGTATTAGAGGGGGGGTTGCAAGGGCATATCTGGCAAGTTTTGAAATGTGATTTAAAGTGGGTGCAAGAAGTTACAGAGGTAATTGAGGATGGGAGGGAGTTCCAGAGTTTGGCTATAGTGCAGGAGAATAATGCTTCTCCGGCAGAGTTAATGGCTCTTGTGACCTGTAGGAGGTTTTTGTGGCTGGATCTTAGTGGTCTCATGGTTATGTAGGGTTAGAGTAGATTCTGGAGGGATGGGACTTTTAGTGGTTGGTTTATTAGTTTGTGGGTGAGTGTGAGTTGGTACCATTGAAGGAGGTGGGGGAGCTCTAGCCAGCCCAGTTCTGCTAGTGAGAGACAGTGGTGAGTACGGTAGGAAGCCCCTGTGGCGAATTTGGCGATTTTGTTGTAGCAGGTTTCGAGCTTATTTAATGTCCAAGGGATCCTCCTCAATGTCTGTGCAGGCAACCCGTGCATTTACCATGACTCACACATATAGCACACCTCTTAGCTGTACACAGGGTTTGCTAAGGGATGATGTTTCACTAGGCCATCTCCTAGGTGATGAAAATTATGCACTGGAACTGTGGCTCATGACACCCATCAGAAATGCACACACACCAACAGAGAAGGAATACAACAATGCTCATGCTCAAACTAAAAACATCATAGAGCATGTGTTTGGCATGCTGAAGTCATGGTTCAGACACAGCTGGTGGTGCACTTGCAGTATGACCCAGGCAACTGTGCAGAAATTCTCACAGTCTGTGCCATGTTGCACAATATCATCTTAAGGAAACAGCTGCAACAGGGACAGAATGGGCCAGGAACACACATCCCTGGACCACAGACAGAAGCAGCACCTCCAGCACATACAGACAATGATTCTGAGAGAGAACCTCCAGCTTCAGAGGTAGCTGGTAGATGTAGGTGTGCACAATATGCCCTTACCCAAGCTAAGAGGCAAAGGATAGCACACACTCTCACTACCTAAGACTCAAAGGTTAGCACACACACTCAGCAGCAAAGGAATACACATAACAATATAAGCACATACAAATATTAAAAGTGATGTGATCTAATGTCCACAGACTTTACTTACCCATGTAATGTCTGTGTATGGATAGCATCAGACAGAGACAGCCCCAAAGCACATGACTCCTAACTGTAGTAATGTCAAGATAAGTGTGGAACCTCTATTATATGAATAACTGTGTAAGACGATAAACCACCTGCATACTGTCAGTCTCATACCTATCTACTCTGTGCATTAGGCATATATGCAACCCTAAGTCAAACCCACATGAACAAAGCACATGGTGCTATCATCATTATTCTCACAGGTTGGAGGGGGTGGTAGGTGCAATAAGCCCAGGATGATACCAAGACAAGTGGATGCCGGTCCTCCCCTAGCAGACATACCATCACAGACACTGCCAAATCCAATGTGTCACTCATCCTATCCAATGAGTCACCCACACAGTTGAGGCGGTCACACAATAGCAAATGATGACATAATACTGTGAAGTAACCATTTGAATGTAGACAGCACAGCAAGAATTGACATACATGTAGTATACCATTAGTGATATTTTAAAATTGCACACATTGCAAAATTCTTTTTCCATTGCACATTGAAATACATTCAAAATATGAACATGTAAACAGTTGGTATAGAGGACAAACATAACTTATGAAATAGTGCAGTAATTTGTAGAACAATCTCCTGCAAGTAAGTAGCAGTAACACTCTATATGTATGCATTAAGTCTCACCTCCACTACACCATTACTTTTCTATAGTGTAGATTCAGCCCCATGAGGACAGTGAATATGCAAATGAGGTGTGGAATCATTGCCATTCCTGAATACCAAAAAAAAAAAAATCACGTGGAGTAGGAGATGCAAATGGTGTTAAGTAGCTACATTAACAAGCAATACTGACATGACTCTTCATTCTGAAGTGTTTGTATCATGCATGGTAGACTTATAATAAAAATTGCAAGCACTTTGAGAACTATGAGAACAACCTTAACAATATTGATATGCTTGTACTAAGAGCACACTGTCCATTGTCTGTTTAAAATCTGCCTGAAAGGCTGATCAACTATATTACACATTTAAACAAACATGCAAATAAATTGCCAAAACACTGTATTTCTGTAGTTAAGCTGAGAGGAGGGGAAGATGATCAGAAAATAAAGAGAAAAAATAGCTGTCAATGTTGACAACCTGACATTAAAATGATGTGAGGTATTATTAGCATAAAGTATTTGTCAGTATCACACTGATCTAGACATTTTCCAGCAAATGGTAAAGGAACAATTTGTAGTCCTGTGTTGGTGGCACACAGGGATAAAAAAAAAAAGCACAACAGAGTGTATGCTGTTATTGCACTGAGTTGAGGGTTCAATTCCAGATAGTGTGCCTGATAGATTTAATGCAAATGTTCTGAGCATATGATCAGGTTGTAACACACAGATAGTGGAAACTTCACAATCCTGCATTTTTTGTATAATTCCCTGATATTGGCATTTTTTTTTTCATTTTTGTTGTTGTTTGTCTTTCAGCTTTTCCCAGTTAGGGGTCGCCACAGCAGAACTCTAGTCCACTAATGATTGGCAGTAGATTTTTGCAAATGCCAAGGTGCCAGCTCGATGTACAACCTTCAACAAAGGCACACCCCTTTAGGCATGTCTTTCGAATGCCCACCCAACCGCGGGGAGGACATGCAGACTCCACACAAAAGGCACTCCCCGCACTCCAGCTGAGAATCGAACTGGAGAACCTGCAGATTTTGGCAAAGGGCGATGATACCTGGCAGCATTTTTAAGCAATGCACAAGAGTCCAATGCCCAAGGTACAAATTAAGAAATTTAATTTGTTATGCCATCAGTAGCACATTAGAATGGCATGGGTGCACTTTGCTGCAGGCTGCAGCACTGAGAACAGCAGTAAGAGAAAAAAGTTCAAATTCACATCTTAGTATCAGTGCAGCACATAGGTTAATTGAAATGAGTTTAAAGAAACAGGCAAGAGTATGCAAGCTTTAAATCCACCTTGAAGCCCCATACTGCATGTAATGTTTGCGGCAGATGTGAAAATACAGCTTGTGTTTTGTTGCATGGAATATAAATTGATATACCTGTTTTTGTGTCTGTGTAATTTCCACACTGCTTAGCAGAATGCAAACAGGGCTCACAGATAAAAGAATGAGCGAACACTTTAATTTCTGTAATCTTCTTTAGCGCAAACAGTTTTGCTACTTCTGCATGGTATTACTAATAAATTAGTGATGTGCACATGGTGTATGCCTTTTTCTGTGTCTGAAGCTGTAAATGCAGTGACTATGGCCCCTTAACAGAGTTTCCCTGGGGTTCAAATCCGTAGAATGTGAAGGGAATGCAGAAATTATTACACCAGATGTATGACTTACTTTCACGAGGACATCATATACTTTTCCTGTTTCTTGCCTTGTGCAGTGCTCATTCAAGCTTACCTTCTTAAGGAAAAAGGTGGCAAATTTTATTTGGGAAGCCTTCTTTAGCTCAAATAGGGTTAATGGCAATGCATAGACAGCAGAACTAACAGTACTGAGTGAAGAACATCCAGCTGATGTATAACTGTCTCTGTGGCACAAGGTATAAGTGCTTTGATTTTAGAGATTGAACACAGGTGATCCAGGGTTCATATCCACATGACACTTATTTTTACAAAGGCTGTTCAATTTTAATTTGACATAACACTTTGATTAGGAAAGCAACACTACATACACATAACTATCATAAGGGTTGGGAGGGTGGCCTAAAGGTTAAGGTGTTTGCCTTACAAACACAAGGTACAAGGTTTGAATCTCACAGGGGATAATTGGCTAGGTTTAAAATGGCTCGCAAGGGCAGTTAGCCTAGTACTAATCTATGATTCTATAATTATGTTTATTGCAAGAAATGCCTCAGTAATGTTTTGATAAATATATTTTTCTAAGTAGCATATCTCATAAATGATTAACTTATGAAACACAGTTGACTGTGGGTGTGTAGTTGTCTAAGCAGGATAATTATGATAATGAGATGAAAATGTACTTGCATATCTATGATGGTCAGAACCCAGCAACTGGGGATGCACAAGCCAGTGCATTTCTTTGTGCCGGTCCCAAGCCCGGATAAATGGGGAGGGTTGCGTCAGGAAGGACATCCGGTGTAAAATTTTGCCAAATCATAAATGCGGACAAAAGTACAGATATACATACTGGATTGGTCGAGGCCCGAGTTAACAATGACCGCCACCAGTACTGTTGGCCAACAGGGTGCTGGCGGAAATTGGACTACTGTTGGCCGAAGGAGGAGAAGAGGGGGAAGGCATGCCTGAAGGCAGGTAAAGGCTAGGACTGTGATAGTAAGGGTCGGAACTTTAAATGTTGGCAGTATGACTGGTATAGGGAGAGAGCTAGCTGATATGATGGACCGAAGGAAGGTTGGTATATTGTGTGTGCAAGAGACCAGATGGAAGGGGAGCAAGGTTAGGTGTATTGGAGGTGGGTTCAAATTGTTTTATCATGGTGTGGATGGGAGGAGAAATGGCGTAGGGGTTATTCTGAAGGAACAGTATGCTGAGTATTTTGGAGGTAAAAAGAGTGGTGGATAGAGTGATGTTTATGAAGCTGGAAATTGATGGTGTAATGATGAATGTTGTTATTGCATATGCTCCACAAGTTGGGTGTGCGATGGATGAGAAAGAAAAATTCTGGAGTGAGTTGGATAAAGTGGTGATGACTGTACCCAAGGGTGAGAGACTGGTGATTGGAGCAGATTTCAGTGGGCATGTTGGTGAAGGATGCAGAGGGGATGAGGAAGTGATGGGTAGGTATGGTGTTAAGCAAAGGAATGCAGAAGGTCAGATGGTAGTGGATTTTGTGAAAAGGATGGACATGGCTATGTTGAATATGTATTTTAACAAGAGGGATGAGCACAGGGTGACATACAAGAGTGGAGGAAGATGCACACAGGTGGATTATAGCTTATGTAGAAGGGGCAGTCTGACGGAGATTTGAGACTATAAAGTGGTGGCAAGGGAAAGTGTAGTTAGGCAGCACAAGGATGGTGGTTTGTAGGATGACATTGGTGATCAAGAAGAGGAGGATGAGTGTGAGGGCAGCACCAAGGATCAAATGGTGGAAATTGAAAAAGGGTAATTGTGAGTTGGAGTTCAGGGAAGAGTTAAGACAGGCACTGGGTGGCAGTGAAAAGTTACCGAATAGCTTGGTAACTACAGCAGAGCTAGTAAGAGAGATGGCTAGAAAGGTGCTTGGTGTGACATCTGGAAAGAGGAAGGAGGACATGGAGACCTGGTGGTGGAATGAAAAAGTACAGGAGAGTATACAAAGAAAGAGGCTGGCGAAGAAGAACAGTGGGATTGTCAGAGAGATGAAAAAAGTAGACAAGAGTATAAGGAGATGAGGTGCATGGCAAAGAGAGAGGTGGCGAAGGCTAAGGATAAGAGGTATGAAGAGTTGTATGAAAGGTTGGACACTAAGGAGGGAGAAAAGGACCTGTACCGATTGGCTAGACAGAGGGACCGAGCTAGTAAAGATGTGTAGCAGGTAAGGGTGATAAAGGATAATGAGGGAAATGTACTCACAAGTGAGGAGAGTGTGTTGAGCAGATGGAAAGAGTGCTTTGAGGGGCTGATGAATGAAGAGAGTGAGAGGGAGAGAAGGTTGGATGATGTGGGGATAGTGAATCATGAAGTGCAGTGGATTAGCAAGGAGGAAGTAAGGATAGCTATGAAGAGGATGAAGAATGGAAAGGCCGTTGGTCCAGATGACATACCTGTGGAAGCATGGAGGTGTTTAGGTGAATTGGCAGTGGAGTTTTTAACTAGATTGCTTAATGAAATCTTGGAAAGTGAGAGGATGCCTGAGGAGTGGAGAAAAAGTGTTTTGGTACCGATTTTTAAGAATAAGGGTGATGTGCAGAGCTGTAGTAACTACAGAGGGATTCAATTGATCAGTCACAGCATGAAGTTATGGGAAAGAGTAGTGGAAGCTAGGTTAAGAAGGGAGGTGATGATTAGTGATCAGCAGTATGGTTTCATGCCAGGAAATAGCACTACACATGTGATGTTTGCTCTGAGAGTGTTGATGGAGAAGTACAGAGAAGGTCAGAAGGTGTTGCATTGTGTCTTTGTGGACTAAGAGAAAGCATATGACAAGGTGCCTAGAGAAAAGTTGCGGTATTGCATGAGGAAGTCGAGAGTGTCAGAGAAGTATGTAAGAGTGGTACAGGATATGTACGAGGGTAGTGTGACAGCAGTGAGGTCTGCGGTGGGAGTGATGGATGCGTTTAAGGTGGAGGTGGGATTACATCAAGGATCAGGTCTGAGCCCTTTCTTATTTGCAATGGTGATAGACAGGTTAACAGATGAGATCAGACAGGAGTCCCCATAGACTATGATGTTTGCAGATGACATTGTGATCTGTAGTGAGAGTAGGGAACAGGTGGAGGAGACTCTGGAGAGGTGGAGATATACTCTAGAGAGAAGAGGAATGAATGTCAGCAGGACTAAGACAGAATATATGTGTGTGAATGAGAGGGTGGATAGAGGAATGGTGAGAATGCAGGGAGTAGAGGTGGCGAAGGTGGATGAGTTTAAGTACTTGGGATCAACAGGTCAGAGTACTGGTGAGTGTGGAAGAGAGGTGAAGAAGAGAGTACAGGCAGGATGGAATGGGTGGAGAGGAATGTCAGGAGTGATTTGTGACAGACGAGTACCAGTAAGAGTGAAAGGGAAGGTCTACAAGAGGGTAATGAGACCAGCTATTTTATATGGGTTGGAGACAGTGGCATTGACAAAAAGGCAGGAGTCAGAGCTTGACGTGGCAGAGTTGAAGATGTTAAGATTTGCACTGGGTGTGACGAGGATGGACAGGATTAGGAATAAGTATATTAGAGGGTCTGCCCAGGTTGGAAGGTTTGGAGACAAAGCCAGAGAGGCAAGATTATGTTGGTTTGGACATGTGCTGATGAGGGATGCAGAGTATATTGGGAAAAAGATGCTAAGGATGAAGCTGCCAGGTAACAGGAAAAGAGGAAGACCTAAGATAAGTTTTATGGATGTGGTGAGAGAGGATGTGCAGGTGGTTGGTGTGACAGAGCAAGATGCAGAGGACAGGAAGAAATGAAAACAGTTGATCCACTGTGGTGACTCCTAATGGGAGCAGTCAAAAGAAGAAGAAGAAGAAGATATCTATGATGGGCAAAACACATAAGTTAAAATCATCTTTTCTCCTCACATAGCTGAACTCTGTGTTTAGGACAGTATTTATAGTGAAGTGTATATGTATTATACTTCAACCTGTATTAAATAGCTCATGAATGTCTATCCCTCTTACATACATTTACAAACAGTAGTAATGCCTCTTTCATGAAAAATAATTTTACAGGGCTTCTTAAAGTTACAGACACAGGCCTATCTGAAGTATATTTCCATTCATACTGAATGCAGTTTCTCTATAATGAAGATGGTTGAACGGGGGTTTTTCTGTATCACTGACAAGTAATCAACTTGCTTGCAATGTATGCATTATTTCTTCTTTTTTAGATTTGAATCCCTCATTGGTAAATTAACGTTTTACAGCATGTAATTCCAGATAGGTATGTTCCCATTCATCCTATTTAACCTCCAAAACACCAAGGATACCAAGCAAAGCTATTGAGCCTGTCAGTGTTGACCATCCAAAAAAAGTGTAAATAGGTTGAGCATCACACATGGAAAATCTCACTGCTCTTTTTCACACCTTCATTGTTGTCTGATAAAATACCTGTCTTTCTTTGCAAGTGCCTCTCTGTGCATGCATTGTGCAAATATAGTTGGCACGATTGTGCATGCTTGACCAGTAGCTGTTAAATGTGAGATTGGAATTTGGTGCCAATTCATAGTTAGGAGTTGCTGCTTAACTTCTGTAGACACATCTAGTGTGGGAGAAGATGGTGCTAAATTTGGACCAGAGACATGGGGTGTTGAAGATTCCAGGATTTTTGTGGAACTCCCTGTGAAGTGCTACAGCTGTAGGCTGCTAAGGGGGGCTATAGTGGTTCTCAGTATAAGACTGAGGCTTTGAACAGACCACCTAAGGCCATCTCCAGTGCAACTGGAATCCCATGCACTGGACAGACCTGTTGTCACCACTATAATGACCTGAAACAGTGCAAGCAGAACTTCTTAGCAATGGGAGGATGAGTTTAGACCTGCTGACACCCCTCAGTGGTATGAGAATACTTCTTCTCTGTAGGATGGCTGCTGAAGATATTGCAGCAAACTGGGAGGTGCATCACAAGAGGTTAACTCACCTCTGAGAGGAATTGGATACTTTGCATCAGGTTGTACTATAAGCCTAATAAGTATCACAACTGTATGCAGTATAGCAATATTGCGATAAATGTATGTATTTATATTAAATATTATATATTATGTATTTATGATATAATATCAGTGCAATTGATTAATGGTACAACAGAGTAAGGCCTTCCCATCATACCTGGATGTGGCAAAGGTGTACAGACTGGATAATCATAACGGTTTATTTGATTAAATTATATAGTCATGTGATATGCCACTGATCTAATTCTTTCTCCCTTTTTTGTCTCACCCCTCTCCTTCTCTCTATTTTTTTTCCTTTTTTTGTTTTGTAGGATAGAATATTCTATATGGCTTAAAAATGTTCTTTTGTCATACATTTCTGCTTACAAAACTGACACGAAACACAGAGAGGTACACCAACCACTGCAATTGGCCAGCCATCCCTCCAAATGTAGCAGCACCCACACCCAGCACTTCAGGATCCCAGCCTATCAGTGCTGCCTCCACAACTCCAGCCCTACTTGCCCCATCTGCATTAGGTAGCTCTTTCCCAGCAGCTGGTACACTGGTACCTTCAACGAGTAGTAGTAGTGCAGATAGTGATTTTGTCACCCACCAAGAACTAACAAGGCTGGTGCATGGTATAATGGAAAAGGTCCTCAGTGTCCAAATCAGCTGTGTAGAAAAAGTGCTTCATCAAATTGCGAAGACAATGCTACATTGAGCACTGACACAAGAAACTGAGGCAGAGACAGTGATGACAGTTCTGACGGTGAGGACTAGATTTTCTCTGTTCTCAGGCTTGACATGGATGTGCCTGTGGTGTCCCCTACTTATCCACAATCATGGCGTCCCCCAACCTTCTGTGCCCATCACCATCCTTTCCTGTCTTGTCTGTCCTGTAGGTCTTCACCTGCTTTCACAGCTAACC
Source organism: Protopterus annectens (assembly GCF_019279795.1). Lineage (NCBI taxonomy): Eukaryota > Metazoa > Chordata > Ceratodontiformes > Protopteridae > Protopterus > Protopterus annectens. Next base: position 1,973,371,505 of record NC_056731.1, read on the forward strand.
TTCCTGCCTCCTACCTGCCCCTCACATTCCTAAGTGCCTTTGCCAACATTCCACTGTCTTTGAAAGACAAAAAATAAAAATTGGGCCCTTGTTCCACAATAAAATAATAGCCCGTACATAACTCTCCATTTCACCTATGTATCTTCTTTATGCACTTGATTTGGTACAATTGGCTGTACAACATCACTCTGTTGTTATCAGCTACCATTGGTGTGGTGGTACTCCAAATTCAGCAAAATCTGTCTACACTTTTACATTTATGCTGTGAAGAAATAAATAGCTGTAATTCTCTCTCACTACCTTCCTGCAAATCTCTCTCTTCTTTCCCCAGTGTCCTCCCCTCTGCTTGTCTCCCATTTCACAACTTTCCTGTCAACCCCATTTTCACACAATTAATCTGGTCAAAAAATAGAATCACCCACAGCACATAAGACCAGAAAAGGCCCATAAGAAAGCACTTTCTGTCCTCAGTATTTGCGTGGACTTTGGCATCAGACACCAATACCAAATGACAGTGAATGGCTGTTCATGTCTTCTGAAAAAACCTGATCAGTAGTTGCCATCACCTTCAGTGGTCAATTTATCCTTGCACAAAGGTGTCTAAACATGCTGTGCTATCGGAATACAGAATAAATGCAAACTACAGAAAAATCTCTGGCAACAGTTACTTTTAACAGTGCAACATCCTCTGTGATGGGTTGTCTGAAGATTCATTTTTGGTTATAGCATCAAGGGTTTGATTCTAACTGGATGTCAGATTATTTCTTACTGTGATGTTGTACCTCTATGATATGTTTCATGAAACATATCTTACCTTTTAATCAGTTAAGCATTTACCAACACATCCATGACTATAAAGAGGAATTGGCAAATCACCCTTATTCTATTCATGTCTTCATCAGGTTTTGCTTATCCTAAAGTTTCTTGATCCCTAGACCCATGAGTTACTGACACAGTGCATGTCAGATGAATACTGAAAACACACCATAAACGTGTGCATTAATGAACCATAATACCACCCTTCCATAGGAGTCTGTATATAAATCTGTATCTTCACCTCATCTATCTCATCCCTTTGTATTGTTGATTATTCATTAGGCTGATGCATGTAAATGTCATGTTATGGCATTTTCAGATGGTCGGTAGTTTGCTGAAGAATTATACCCATGCCTCCCAACCATACCAAATTACTCAGTTTTTACCGACTTTTGGGATGCCATGATTTCCGAGTGGCACCCCTTCATTTCTGACTTTTAACATTTTTTTCCCTTTTTTGAGCTGACGTCAGCTCTATCAGGGCTACCAACCTCTCAGAACTGAGCTCAAGGGCTCAGTGCATGCATTTCTGCTGGATCTGTGAGCAGGAAACACTTTTATTTAAATGAATCTATCTTTGGCTGTACTTATTCAAATGGATCTTGGCGAAGTCCTGGTACTGCAGAACCAAAGCACAGACAGGATTCTGGCTGAAGTAACAAGTGTGTGTGTGTGTGTGTTTGTGTGTGAAAATGCCCCAATTTAATACACCTGGTGGCCAGCGGTACTCAGGCTCAAACCCTGTACTTGGGTACAAGGTAAAAAAAGCCTAAAGTCCATAACCACCACCACTTGTGAATTTATGCCTCATATTTTTGATCTGTTCCTCATAAAATCTGTGGTTTTAAGGATTTTTGTGGCAAATCACAGAAGGATTGAATTTACTAAATAACGACAGGCATTTGAATTTCAGACTTCATATTCTTCAGAAAATAAATGGTAACACAAAATATTTTATTCTAGCAATTTTCTAAGTTTATACGATCAGTATTGGTTTTTAGGATTGTGGCAAATCACTGAAGGACTTAATTTACTAAATATGACAGACATTGGACTTTCAGACTTCATATTCTTCAGAAGATAAATGGTAACACAAAACCTTTTATTCTAGAAATTTTCTAAGTTTATAAGATCAGTATTTGAAATTTTTCCCTATTTTGGGCTGTTTTCCCCCATTATTGGCTTTGTGCAGGTTTTTTGTGCTAAGAAGTTGAGAGCTATGGTGAGAAGTGAGAACTGAATTCAATAAATGATAGCCATTTAAGTTTCAGTTTTCCTAACTTTCAGGAAACTGCTGATTTTTCTTACTGGTATGTTGCTCTGACTGTAGTGCACAGGGTCCTGGGGCCAAGACTTGGCAGTGAAATGCATTGTGGTAACACAAAATTTTATGCTAGCAACTTTACAAAATGTTTGTCCACCCCTCCAAAAAAAAAATGAAATTGAAAATAAGTGTGAGAAGCTGTGCAAGATGCCTATGGCTTACACTGCTATCATTCTCTCTCTCTCTCTCTCTCTCTCTCTCTCTATATATATATATATATATATATATATATATATATATTGTGGGTGTGGAAATTGGGCAGTTTTGTCATTATTGGGTCATGTATTTTGTATCATTGCCTACTGGAAAAATGTTCAAACAATAAATTTAAAATGCGCTCTAATAAGTGTGCTGTATTATACAAGGAATATAATTTAATAAAGTCAGGATAGTTTATCAAATAACACATGTATGTTTCTTGTTTTGTGTGTAAGGGGCCAATGATTTGAAAACAGCCCAAAGGTATTCTTTATCCACCACTGGCCAGATGCATTTTCTTTGGATGTAGTGTGGGTGTCAATGCTGTTTCAATGAATGTGAGTTTCAAGGGCAGAGAAGTTTTAATGCCAAGTCTATTTTCATTGTGAGACAGTATTGCTTGGTTTAGCAGCTTTGTTTAGCAGGTGTCTATCAGTGTTTGTGCATTGTGCTATAAAATGTAAAAATAAAATTAAAATAATAATTGTAGAAGTAAAGCAGTATGCACACATTAGTGTTTATAGTAAATGGGGTGAAATAGACCAGCAATGGGACATTGGAATGGCTGTGGGGAGACTCTGGTGCCATATTTTGGTTGTCTGTTCTTCAGTTTGCGTTTAAAAGTTGGTATCCTACAATTTCATTGGAGTGTATGGTGTTAAGTAATTATGTATGCAAATTTGATGTTAATCAGCATACAGATTTGTGCCTATTTGTCATGGGCCTTGGTCAGATTTTTGATGTTTCCAGGTTGTGAGGTATGATTATACCTGCATCTTCCATTGGCAGAATGCATTATCACTGTCCCTTCAAAGGTGTGATTTTTTGCCATGCTTGAAATATGATTTAATTGTATAGGTGTGGAAATAATGACCAGTTCTATCAACTTATTTTTCAACTTAACAACGGTTCAAATCCAACATTAGGTGAGAATCTTTACTGCCTATTTTTATAAGAGTCTTTCCTGTGAGTGAGTTGCCTATGAATCTGTCTTAGCCTCTTCTGTTTGATCAGTTGGAGTCCTCAGCATTTGCACAAGGTCTGGCAATGAGCAGTTGTAGTATGTGATGCTTGATGTCATTTCAGGTGTTATTGCTAAATGTGGTGTTTCCCTTACACTGCATTGTACACTCAGTTAACTTGTGATGCCCTTTGAAAAATATCTTGTATGTAGTATAAAAGTTTATTTCAGTAGCTATTGTACACACAATTTGGCTTGGCACCATATTTAAAATAGTTATGCCTAGGTATTTTTAAAGTCATTATAAAAAGTTACTATAATAATCACATTCTGACATGATTTGTAAAATGACCTGCTTATTGGAGTCAAACCCTGCTTTTTCATTTAGGTCAGAGTTTATACCTCATACCACAGAGAAAGTTAGGTTGAGAGGTGGGTCTTCTCTACTAAGTTGTTTCCAGAATGCAGATGGCCATGCATCTCCACTAAGCCTGTTTGCAATGTAGAAGACAAACCAAATTAAAGTTTTTCAGTTTTTCCTTGAGCAGAGATCTCTGCTTGCAGCCTAATATCATGCAAATGGGGAAGGCAAGCACAACACTTCATTTTTTGAAAGGAGCTTTAGAGCTAACATGGAAAGGTATAATAAAATATGCAAAGTGCCACTGAACACCACTAAACACTGTTACTTCACAGTTCCAGCTCAACACATCAAAGCATAATCACACATGAGATAACTCTTTGGCAACATCTGCACAAATACGTTTCTCAGCATTGCACTTTATGAAGATATTTGGAACAAAAATAAGAATTGCTATTGGATTATATTACCTCATTTCATGAAATTTGTTTAATGTACTCATGTGAAATGCAGTGAACTGTGTGGTTAACTCACCACTTCATTCCGTACAGTTGGTTCTGCACTGCAGCACTGGCACTTAACAAGTTATATACCATCACATACAACCTTGAAGAACATAAATCGTCATTTTTTATCCCTCCTGTATTGGAACATTAATTATTCTTTAGTACTGACAGCCCACAATATCCATGCATGAGCACATGCATTTACTAATATCAGTACCATTCATTAAGGTTTACATACCACCATTATAACCTGCTGATCCAGGAAAGATTAATTGTCCACCCTGTGCTTCACAAGTGTGTGTGTCTCATATACCCAAGACAGGTAGGTACATCACTATCACTTCTGCAGTATACATTAATGACAGCATAGGCGACATAGGTCAGCAGTATGTATGTATTACTGATTCTAACATTCCACTTTCTCAATCATATCAACAAATATGGATTTGCACAAAACTTTCAAAATCATAGTATCTTCTCTGGCACAGCTAATCCTGCACTGTTAAAGTGTATAAAGTGATTAACTCTTGACTATCACATTTCCATTGTTATGAAAAAAAGCCCTTCTATACGGTACAGCTTATAAACAAAGGGACTGTATCTTCATAGGTTCATAGGTAGGTACTAGGCTATCTGCCCAAGGGCATTTATAAGCCTAGCCAGAATGTGTTGGCTTTTGCCTCCCTTTTAAATTAGTTTCCCGGGCCTCTGTCTAGCAGGGCCACTGAAGCGATCCCAGGGGAAAATTTATGATTTCCTATCCACTAGTCAAAATTTCTCTTGAAGAGAGTCAGTGAGTGGCTTTGCCTAACATAAACTGGGATTATATTCCAGAGCGAGGGAAGTCTCTGGGACATGAATCTATCCCTCCAACATGTCCTGTTTATTGTTGTGCTGAGGTTTAATTCACTGGAGTGTGTAGCTCTAAGACATTTGGTTTTCTTGAGATGAAGCATGTCCATTAATTCCGGGTTGGACATGGCCTTATACGTCAGGCAGAGATCACCTCTGAGCAGGCAGTACGCAACCGAGTAGAGCTGGAGTTTCTTTAGCCAAGCTGCATAGGGCATCTCTTTGAGGCCCATGATCCTCTTGGTGAGGTACTTCTGTGGTCTTTCCAGCTGTTGCAAGTGTTGACTAAGGTACATCCAAATGGAGCATTGTACTCTATTATGGGCCTAATGAGTGATGAGTAGAGGGGCACAATGACCTCTCTTGCTCTAGAGGTGAACCCTTTTGTGATTAGGTGGGCTACATAGAAGGAATTTCTAACCACTCTGCCAATGTGATTATCAAAGGAGAGGTTACTATCTACCTGGGTCCCCAGGTCCCTAATTACATCTTCTGTACTTAGTGGATTAACACCTATGTGATAATTTGGGCACTCTGTTTTTCCCAAAGGGGATGACTACGCATTTTTTGGCATTCAGCTTGAGGCTGTGGTTCTGACACCAGGTATCTGTCTCTGTAAGACCCTTCTGGAGGATGTCTGTGTCAGCCAGAGAGTCGATTATGGCACCCAGTTTGCAGTCATCTGCAAACTTGGTCAGCCATAATCCTCCCGTGCTTGCCTGTACCTCAGAGAAGTATATACCAAACAGGAGGGTTCCCAGGACCGAGCCCTGTGGGCCGCCACTTGTAACTGGTTTAGAGTCAGACATGGCACCCGCAACTCTGACCATATGTGCTCTAACCATGAGCCAGTTGGCAACACATCTCATGACATAGTGGTTAATGTTCAAGCTGGTGAGCTTATCTATGATGCCAGAGTAGAGAATGGTGTCAAAGGCCTTAGCGAGGTCCAGGTAGGCTGTGTGGACTACCTTTCCTTCATTTATGGCCTTAGTAACTGTTTCAAAGAAGTCAACTAGGTTTAGGAGGCAGGATCTGCCTTTAACAAAGCCGAATTGGGTAGGGTCCAGTGCCTGGAGGTTCCCAATGTCTCTGTTTATGAGTTCTGTGATGATTCGCTCCATAGGTTTACAGAACAGGCTAGTTAGGCTTATAGGGCAATAGTTCCCAGGTTCTGTTTTGGCACCACTTTTGTGGAATGGAATGACTGTTGCTGTATGCCATTCTTTGGGTACATAGCCTGTGGTAAGGCTGAGTTTGAAGAGTGAATTTAGGTGAGGGTTTAGTTCCTTTTGGAGCTCATGTAAGATGTAGTCTGGTATACCATCCAGTCCCATTGATGCTGTGTTTTTAGCTTTGGAGAGGGCTGTTTTTACCTGCATGTCTATGATGTCTGGGGCTCTGCATTCTTCTAGGATGGACACGGGCCCTTTTGGGGGTGAGGGGGTGAAGTCTGCACTGAACCTGTCAGCCAGGATGTTGGCAATGTCAGTTGGTTCAGTGTATTTTTTGCCATTTTGCACTAGCTCAGAGCATATCTGAGAGTTGCCACCTAGATTCTTGACATAGCTAAAGAAGGCTTTGTGGTTATCTTTAGAGTCTTTGGCAATTTTTCTTTCAAAACTGGCCTTGGATGATTTTATGAGGGATCGTAGTTTCTTGCTAATATTGATCAGGGATGCCTTTCCTTTTTTTGAGATTTTGCTCTATCATGTAATAGTTTCCTCCTTCTGTTGTATAGCTTATTTATGGCCAGGGACCACCAGACTGGTTTCCTCTTTTTGGAGGAGTGAGTCTTGGTTTTACTTGGGATGGCTCAATCCATGCATTCCTTAGATGCTCATAGAATGCATTTGTAAAGGATTCTGCAGTTTGGGTAGCATTATCCTTTAGCAAGGGGGCTTTGAAACTTTTCACCTTGGTCTTGAGAAGTATGAAGTTGGCTTTTGAAAAGTTTTTCACAGTGGTTTCCTTGACTGGGGGTGGGGTCGGGATGTGGATGTCCAGTGCGATTAGTTTATGATCTGATCTTACCAGCAAAGGGTTTACCTCTTTTGTGGAGCACTGATCCCCCATGTTGGTGATTATCAGGTCCAATATGTTGTCACCTCTTGTGGGCATGGTGACCAGCTGTTCCAGGGCGTTTGAGTTTATAAACTCTAGGAAGCATTGGGTAAAGGAGTTTGTACTTAAGTAGTTATCCCAGTCAATGTTTGGGTAGTTGAAATCTCCCAATATGGTGTTAGGTAGGACCTTTATATTTTCCAATGTTCTCAGGAATGCTGAGTGGGGGTCATGAGACAAGGCAGGTGATCTGTATCAAGCTATGATCTGAAAAGCAGCTTTGCCCACTATTAGTTGCACATGGATGGTCTCTGAGGCCTCGTGCTGTGCTACTAACCTGGAGGTGTGGGTATCCTTTATGAAAATGGATACACCTCCTCCTTTTGTATTTCGGTCCGGGTTCTGGGGCTGAAAAGTATGGTATGAGTTGTAGCCTGGTAGTGCTGCGGTGCTCTCTGGAGCTTTGAACCAGGTTTCTGTTACTGCACGGATATCGATTTGCTCCATGCTAAGGAGTGCCTTGAGTGCGTGCATTTTGAGGTTTAGACTTCTGGCATTGAGTAGCATTACCCTCAGTTTCTGGTTACTTGTGTTGTTTATGGAGGTGGGTTTGTCTTTTGAGCCTTGCCTAAAAAAGGCACTATGGGGATGGCAAGAGCCTTGTCCAGTATTTGAAAGCCTAAGGATGACAGGTGCAAACTATCTCTGGTGAAACAGCGTGGCTTGTCGAGCATGTCGTCCCAGACTGACAGACACTGAATCCCCTTTGAACGACACCAATAGCTTAGCCAATTGTTAAAACTGATAATTTTTTCTTTGTACTGTGGCATCATTCTTGGTGAGGGAAAGATGCTACTCAGGGTCAGGGTCATACCGGCCTGGGCTACATGATCAAACAGCTCTTCTATGTCTCTTTTCATGTAATCCAGGGAGGTACGTCTCAGGTCATTCACACCAACATGTACAATGACAGAATCAAATTTGTACTTGTTTTGGAGTGACCTGAGTGCTTGTGTTATGTGGCGGATTCTGGCACCCTACAGGCAGCTTACATTAACCCTCTCCTTGTTCAGTCTAGTGAGTGGAACATCACTGTGCCTGACAATAGAGTCACCTATTACTAGTGTATTGGGTGTGTTGTTATGCCTTAAGGGCTGTGGTTGTGTGGCACACTGACTTTGTGAAGTATGTGATACGTGGTTGTTGTTTGAGGGTGGAGGTTGCTTGGATGTCTGCTTTGGAGGTCTCTGCTGCTTAGGCAGATTTTTATTTAGAGCCTCCGAGTATGTTTTTTGTGTATTTATGTGTGTTGTTTGCTGGTGCATGTATGACTGTTTTATGTGAGACTGGAAGTGTGGTGCAGGTCTTTCCCTTCTCCTCCTGACTGGCTGTTCTAGCCTTGGGTTGAGAGAGTTTGGCCTCCAGTTTGGCTGTATAGTTGCATCTCTAACATACATTTGTGTTTGTTGGAAGGAGGAGAGGGTTGTCTGTGTACATGAGGCAATTGTAACATTGCCTCAAGATTCCCAGGTTCACCAGCTGGACTAGAGAGTATACCTGAAACTGCCCTTTGGACATGCCTGTATGGGTAAATGAACTGTTTTACTGATTGTCTGGTAGGGATGAATAGGGAGCCTAGTACTACTGTATAGTAAAGGGGGAGGTGTAGTGTTAGCATTTATTAGTGCTTACTGAGAGCTTGTAGCAAGTGTTGGGCTATAAAATAAGAAAGTTATAGTGCTTAATTTGAGAGTTTGACTAGTTTTAAGGGAAAAAATGAAGAACAGACTTTGTGGAGCCTGGAATAGTTTAACCCTAGCTAACCAGCGCTGCGCGGTGTGCAACACCGCGCAAATGTGGTTTTTAAGGTAGGGAGATGAAAGAGATAAGAATTAGCACAAAACAGCCAATAAACTACTAGTTGCTGGGCTGAGACCACACCTCCAGGGACAGATAGGTTGCTCAAAGCTCCCCACTCTCACTGGTGAACAGAGAAACTTCCTCCTATCCAAGTAAGGATATGGGCAACACAGGAACTTACACCACAGCCCTGAATTCAGCAGAACCTGAAAACTGGACTAGACCAGCTTAGAAAAGGTGGGAAACAAGAATATATATATATATTTTTTTCTTTTTTTTAAGCAGAGGATGCAATAAACTTTCACAAAAACAACTTTAAATGATTATAACATGCTAGCGCACTTTAGTTTGTAGCCTACAACAGTTAAACAACAAAAAAGACAAACGACTTTTAAGTGCTTAACAGCAAAAAACAGTATAGTATGCAGCAAAGAAAGTTTTTTTAAGGCACAGAAATGCTAGAAAATGCTTTTCAGCGAGTTTAGCAGTCACAGGAAAAATGCAGAGAAATAAAAAATACTTAATCAGTTGAAAGTCACTCTTTTGTCACTCTGCTGCTTGTAATACTCTGCAGGACACCACAAGCAGCTTAGCTGAGTAGTATACAAGCACAAAACCACGCAAATGTGGGTTTTAAGGCAGGGAGATGAAAGAAATAGGGATTAGCTCAAAACGGCCAATAAACTACTAGTTGCTGGGCTGAGACCACTTCTCCAGGGACAGATAAGCTGCTCAAAGCTCCCCACTTTCACTGGTGAACAGAGAAACTTCCTCCTATCCAAGTAAGAATATGGTCAACACAGGAACTTATACCACAGCCCTGAATTCAGCAGAACCTGAAAAGTGGACTAGACTAGCTTAGAAAAGGTGGGAAACAAGAATATTTTTTAGTTTTTTTTTTCTTTTTTTAAGCAGAGGATACAATAAACTTTCACAAAATAGCTTGAAATGCTTATAACAGACTAGTGCACTTTAGTGTGTAGCCTACAATAGTTAAACAACAAAAAAAAGACTTAAATGACTTTAAAGTGCTTAACAGCACAAAGCAGTATAGTATGCAGCAAAGAAAGTTTTTTTAAGGCACAGAAATGCTAGAAATCGCTTTTTGGTGAGGTTAGCAGTCACAGGAAAAATGCAGAGAAATAAAAAACACTTAATCAGTTGAAAGTCACTCTTCTGTTGCTCTGCTGCTTGTAGTACTCTGCAGGACACCACAAGGAGCTTGGCTGAGTAGTATACAAGCGCAAACCCGCGCAAATGCAGGTTTTAAGGCAGGGAGATGAAAGAGATAAGGATTAGTCCAAAATGGCCAATAAATTACTAGTTGCTGGGCTGAGACCACACCTCCAGGGACAGATAGGCTGCTCAAAGCTCCCCACTCTCACTGGTGAACAGAGAAACTTCCTCCTATACAAGTAAGGATATGGGCAACACAGGAACTTATACCACAGCCCTGAATTCAGCAGAACCTGAAAACTGGACTAGACTAGCTTAGAAAAGGCGGGAAACAAGAATTGTTTTTATTTTTTTACTTTTTTAAGCAGAGGATGCAATAAACTTTCACAAAAACAATTTTAAATGCTTAAAACAGGCTAGCGTACTTTAGTGTGTAGCCTACAACAGTTAAACAACAAAAAAATGACTTAAATGACTTTAAAGTGCTTAACAGCAAAAAACAGTATAGTATGCAGCAGAGAAAGTTTCTTTAAGGCACAGAAATGCTAGAAATCACTTTTCAGCGAGGTTGGCAGTCACAGGAAAAATGCAGAGAAATAAAAATTACTTAATCAGTTGAACGTGACTCTTTTGTCACTCTGCTGCTTGTAGCACTCTGCAGGACACCAAGAGGAGCTTGGCTGAGTAGTATAGGGTTTAGGGATGTCATTGTCTTCCATTACTGACCCCTAATTAAGCCAATAATTGAATATAATGCCCCAATTGGTATGCATCTATCCAGACGTATGCAACAACTGGAATGTCCACAGGAAAACATTATTAAAAGGATAAAAGGATTAAACAGCAGACTGAATAGAGCCACAGTGGTACAGCGGTAGCATTGTTGCCTCACAGCAACAGGTTTTCATGTTCGATTCATGGCTGGAGTGCCTTTTGTGTGGAGTCTGCATGTCCTCCCCATGGTCGAGTGGCTTCCGAAAGACATGCTTGAATGCCTTTGCTGAAGGTTGGCCGTCGGGCTGGCAACTCGGCACCATAACAAAATCTGCTGCCAATCATTAGTGGACCGGAGTTCCGCTGTGGTGACCCTAACTGGGAAAAGACAAAAAGACAAAAAACTACCTACATAGACTGAATATAAGCCCTGGCAATATACTCTGTATCCTACAGATTACTAAGAGGTGGCCTGTGTCTGGCATACAAGGCATCCTCTGACCCAATTCACTGATGGATTTACTGCACACCAGCAAGTCAAATGGCATCATCAGTACTTGGTTTGGGGATCTAAACCTCTTCTGCAACATCAACAGAATGGTTTGGAGGTCATTTATATCTCACAGAAGATACAACTGCTCTGGAACAGACTCCAGATCCACATAAAATAAAGTTTACCCCTGTACATATTTAAGTCCAACTTGGATCTATGGATGGGAAACAGAAAATTTATTCCAGGACTGCCCCTGTATTACTAATGGACAGAGACAAATCTAAAATGCTGTAGCCCTTGCATGGGTCCCTTCAAATTATTTATGGTATGATCCCAGTTATTCTCATGAGGAATAATATATAATTATCAACCATTGGCTAAGTAAGATCAATCTCTATCCAAATAGGATAAATTCATTTAAGTACAAAAAGGGAAACTGTCTAGGCTTGAAATGGTCCTTAAGGGCAGCTAGCCTAATGTTTACCTATGAACCAAAAATATTAGGGAAAATCTGGCATTCTGTGAAAATGGACAAATGAGAGGTATTATGCATATATAGTCTACTATCCTGGGCTGCCAGTATTAACCTTTCTTCTTTTGGTTTCATTTCAATTCTCCTTAATCATTCCTGTGTCAAATTTTGCTTAACATGAGATTGCTCCAGGAGGTCACTGTACTTTATAGGTTCATAGGTGTTTACTAGGCTAATGACCACAAGGGCCTTTTTAAGCCTAGCCATGCATCCCAAATCACTGGCAAGTTCTGATACCCTTGATAAGTATAAGCATGGGCCTGGGAGATGAACCATTTATAAATCACCTGTGTCCATTAGAGACATAGGTGTCAAACCAGGGATGAATTTCCAGTTTCCCATCCAATTGTCCAAGTAGCACTTGAATTGGATTAGGAAGGAACTCTGCTTCACATGGATGGGGAGTTTGTTTCATAGATGGGATAGTCTCTGGGATACATACCTATCTCCCCAGCAGGTCCTATTTATATCAAAGGCAAAATTTAAGTCTTTAGAACAGGTAATTCTGATGCTGTTTGTTTTGTGGATATGCAGGAGGTCCATCAGAGTGGGTTCTGACAATGCTCTGTATGTCAGGCATAGATCTCATCTCAAAAGCCTGTAGGAGACAGAATACAGGGATAGGGCCTTTAGGCAGGCTGCATATGATATTTTACTTACACCCTGTATTCTTTTAGTGAGGAACCTCTGTGGGCATTCCAATTGTTGGATATGCTGATTAGGTACATACCAAAGGGGGCATTATACTCAATAATAGGGCTGATGAATACCAAATACAATGAAACAATGACTTTCTTGGACTTAGATGCCATACCATAGTTTAGAAGTTGTGCAACATAGAATGATGGCCTCATCACTGTAGACATGTGATGGTCAAAGGCTAGATTACTATCTATGTGTGTCCCTAAGTCCCTGACTACTTGGTCACATCTAAAGGGTGTGTTGTCAATATGATAGTTACCAGGGATAGATGACTTCCCAAAGGATACTATAATACATTTCTTGGCATTTAGTTTTAGTCCATGGTTCTGATGTCAGTTGTTTGTCTGTGTCAGCCCCTCCTGGAGAACATTTGTGTCATTGTGAGAGTCAATGGCAGCTCCTAATTTGCAATCATCTGCAAATAAAGTCAGCTAGAGGCCACTGACATTTGGCCTTGACTTCTGAAAAGTAAATGCCAAAAAGGAGAGGTTCATGGACTGATCCCTGAGGGACTCCACTTGTGACTGGCCTCTTTGTAGAGGTGAACTCCCCAATTCTACCTTCCTTGGTCCTGTCTGTGAGCCAGTTGGCTATCGACTGGGTGGCATATGGGGTTGTTTGCATTTGTCAACAATACCCGAGTGAGGCATTGTGTCAAATGCCTTGGCCAGGTCAAGACAGGCAGTGTGAATTATTTTGTCCTCATCCATTGCTTTGCTGACCTTCTCAAAGAAGTCCACCAGGTTGAGTACGCATGATCTGCTCTTGACAAAACCAAACTGGATTGGGTCCAGTGTCTGGAGGTTTACAATATCTCTGTTGATCATCTCCATGATAATTCTTTCCATGGCTTTACATATAAGACTGGTGAGACTTATGGGTCTGTAATTTCCAGGGTCTGTAGATGTCCCACCTTTGTGCAGAGGGATGACTGCTGCCTTTTTCCATTCATGAGGTACAAAGTCAGTTTGGAGGCTATAGTTAAACTGCATTTCCAAAGGCCCTGATAGATCATGTTTTATGTTATTTAGAAGGCATCCTGGGATATTGTCTTAGCCCATTGATGCAGTGCTCTTGGTCTTAGAGGCAGCATTTAGGACGTGTTCCCTAATGATAGTAGGGGGGAGTTATATTTGATGATATTTCCTGAGGGAAGGTTGACGGTGGAAAAAGGGGTAAAATTTGAACTGAATTTATCAGTCAGGAAGCTTGCTATATTTTTTGTGTCTGTATAAATGGCCCCATTTACAATGAGCTCTGCACACAATTGTGCATTGCTTTTGAGATTGTAGACATAACTAAATAATGCTTTGTGGTTGTCCTTGACCTGGGAGGCCAAACTTACCTCAAACTTGGCTTTGGTAAACTTTATTTGTCCTCTGAGTTGTTTGTTTAGTTTGATGAGAGTGCTTTTATCCTGCTGGGTTCTGCAACTCATAATTTTACCATGATGTTCTTCCTCCTGTTATGCAGCCTATTGATTTTGTGATTTTGTTTTTTGAGTTAGTTCTGTACTTCTTCCTGGTGGGTACAGCTGCCTCTATGCAGCTATTAGCATGCTTGCACAGGGTTTCTATGAACAGTTCTGCATAGGCAGCAGTGTTCTCAGGGTTCATGGGGGCTTGACATTTTGCCAGGTTCTCACATTATTAGCAGGCGCTTAGCCTTAGAGTAGTTCCTGAATATTTCAGGTTTAGCTGGGAAGTCAGGTTTTATTTTTACATCAAAAGAGGTCATTTTGTGGTCTGATACTACCAGGGAAGACATTACAGTATGAGGTGTGTAGCACTCTCCCATATTAGTGAGGACCAGATGCAGTATGGTTGCACCCCTGGTTGGTGTATTGACTATCTGGTCCAGGGAGTTTGTGTTTACAAAATCCAGAAATCTCTGTCCATGTACATTTGGTGTCATATAGGATTCCCAATTAATAGTGGTGTAACCTAACTAAAGTCACCTATCAATATGGTATTGGGTTGGATAGTTAGTGTTTCTAAAATGTTTAAATACTTGGTAAGGGTTTCTTGGGTCATAGAGGGGGACCTATAGCTTGCAAGGAAGTGGTATTGAATTTTACCTATGGTGATTTAAACATGGATCAGCTCAAGTGCATTGTCTTGTTTGACCAGCCTTGAAGTATATTTATTTTAGTCTGATGAATCAATGGTTACCATTGCGAAAGCGCTCACCATTTTGTATTAAAAAAGAAGATTTTACTTTGTCGTGGTTCAGCTTCTTTGTTCTAGCTACCTTCCTACTGGGCATCTGTGTTTCAGTATTTGTTTTTGATTTAAATAGAGACACCACCTTCAGTCCCTGCCTGTGAAGTAGCTTGCCTAAGTGTGTGGAAGGCATTATAACCTTGCACTGATGGTATGCCCTCAGTGGCTTTAAACCATGTCTTCGTGACCACACATATGTCAGGATTCTTTGGAGTAAAGACTGCTTCCCACTATTTTTATTGATTTTTTTTCACATTTCTTTACTTCTCATCTGATCCTTCGCCTTATATTCTTTCGTTTTTGGGCTAGATCAATATCTGTCTGATTTTTGTCTACTTTAATTTCCATTCCTGCTTGATAGCAAAATGCTTCTGCGAAATTAAGCTAAATGTCATCTTAGACTTCTCCTCGTGTTTTAAAACTTTCACTATGTTTGCATCTAATGAGGTCAGCAGATACGTATGCAGTCCTATGACTGCAGATCTATATGTGTAATAAATTTGAGGAAGCCCATCCCTCATTCAGAGTGAGAAATATATAATCTTTGTATATATTGATTTTTATATATCATTTGATAAGTATGAAGCATTTTTCTTGTTTTTGTGTCCAATTGATCCTATACTTTTTGGTGGCCAGTCAGTCGCCCCAATACTGTAAGTCAGAACAGGAAGAGCAAGCTAATTAATAGCTTGGACTTTATTCCTAGATGTTAAGACAGCTCTCAATATCAGTTTTAGTCTTCTGAAATATTCCTTACAGCAATTTATTTGCATTTGTTCATGCTTTACTGTTGATCCTATTCATCTGTTGCCAAATATTTACACATTCCGTCCTGCTCAAGTTGTTTTATATCACATTCCTGAACCAGTTTGATATTTTCTTGGTGCTGTAGCTTTCCTGTTTTAAATGATGCTTTCACACATTTATCAAGACCAAATATCATTCTTATATCATCCAAGAAAGTTTTAACGTTTGGTAGTTGTGCTTTCAACTCCTTATTTGATTAACTGTTTAATTTTAAGGCAACCACAAAAAAGCAGATGAGAAAAATCTTTAAATGATTTTTTTTTCTGAAAGCCAAATTGCAACCTTAGTCTAATCTGTTAAATAAACAGTTAATCTAATCTGTTAAATAACAGTTTAACAGATTAAGGGCAAGACAACTGTGATAAAGAATCATCATGGAATATCCCCCTTTGAATTTTTATCCCTGGGTAATAATTTGAGGTCAGTCACGGTTCAGCTGCAGAGTGGTTTGGCACAATTTCATGGTCACTGTAATGTGATTAATCAATGTAGGGTGTATCTTATAAATCTGCAAGCATTCCTTTATCCATGAATGTGGGAAGCTGTAAAATGCTGTTTGTAAGCTGTCCATGCCATTCTTAAATTCTTCCCTTTTTTATAATTCTCTATTATGGATTTATTTAGCAATAAATGATTCTTTGTTTCATATGACTTTCTTTTGGTACCCCTTTTGTTCTAGTGCCAAAACTGAGTTTTTTTTAAATGGCTGCAAACCTTGTATAAATTCCAGTACATCGTTTATATATTGTCAGAAGACAAGTTATTGGTCTGTTGTTCTTAGGATGGCTTGCAGGTTCACTCCTAAGGAGTATCATTTTGATGTTTGTGCAGGATGCACATATAGTAATTTTTACTCAGGGCTAAATCTTTATGAAAATATGTTGATGCTTTTATCCAGAAGTTAGGTACTGCGTCTGCGCCTGGGGTTTCACATTCAGGAGCTTTCCTTAATTTCATCTCAATTTCTCTGGCTGTTTTTTCATCCCATTTCATATCCTTTGCATTACACCTCCTTACTGTTTCTTTTAATGCTTCTAATCATTCAGGATATTTGTTATGTTCAACAGGGTCTTCATAAATACTTCTCCAAAATGTGCCTATTTCTTCTTTTCATGGTGGTGTTTCTATTCCTTTTGCTTTGTTTCCCAGTTCTCCAAAAGATCTTTTTGGGTCATCGATGAATTGCTTACTTTGCACGTTTCCTTTATATTTATCTGCATACCTTCTAAGTTTTTTTTACCTGTGCTCATATTTTTATATTGTATTATGCCTCTAAAGCTATTTTTTGGATGCCTGCTGTTAGTATACCTAGATTTTTTGCTAAATCTGTAACTCCTTGAGTATTTTTGATTATTTGTCCTCTTTTCTATATTCTTCTAACAGTGTTGCTCTTCTCTTAATTGTTTTACAGCTTTCTCTATTCACTGCTTCCACAATGGCATTTTACTTCTTTCCTTCATTTTCTTTGAAATTCATTTTTGTGGTACAGTTTTTTTCCATTATTAGTTTAGCTATACATACACATTCAAATTATTTATGTTATATCCCATGAATTTTTCTTAATTGTCCTGATTAGGGTTGCCACCCCTCTGTTTTTTTCTGGACTATCCAGAAATCAAACTGATTCTCCGGTAGTCCGGAAAACACTGTACAGACTCTGGTATTCTGTTTCAAAAAGGAAACAGACTATCGGAGTTTGTAAATTGGCTGATTTACTCTGCCTTTTTTATAGAAAAGACTAGTAAATCAGCCGAAAGCAGGCAGCAGGAATGAAAAAAGAAGGCGTTCCCCACTGAGTGATGACATTGCGACGTCACAAAATGGTCAGAATGTGGGCGAGAGAGGGGGTGGGGTTAGTGGTGACATGAGGGGCATGGCTTTACTCCGGTTTTCACCATGAAGGAAGGTGGCAACCCTAGTCCTGATTACTGTTTTCATCTGCTTTACCAATCTTCTCACAATTGGGTCTTATTACTTTCTCTAATCTATTTCTTTCAACTTTCTTAATATGTCTATCCATCTCTATTAAATCAAGCAGGTCTTCCCTTAAATAATTTTCTTCTTTGCTCTATGTTCCCTGCAAGTAATCTACAGAAAGTTCCAGAAAATCATCCTGTGCATACCTCTCAACCTTTCAGTGCAAGAAATCTGGACAAAGCCAGAAAGAATGGAGGGACAAAGGCCCAAAAATAGGGACATAATTTAAATATCGGTCATATAAACTTAGAAAGTTGCTAGAATAACAGGTTTTGCATTATTATGTATTTTCTGAAGGATATACAGTCTAAAACTCAAATGTATGTCATTATTTGGTATTATTTATAGACTTTAATGATTTTCCAGAAAAAAAACACAATTTATATGAGGAAGAGACTACAAATATGAGGCAAAAATCTGGACATTCTGCAAAAATCTGTACAGTTGAGAGGTATGGTTCCTGTGACATTTCATCTTCAGATGCATCCTGCTTCATCTGCTGGTCCTTCATATGGGAATCCTTTGACCCATCACTCTGCAACATTACCTGTGCCAGAGTTGGCACTGTTTTCTGATTCTTCTCTTGCTGTGCAACCTTCACTGAACTTCCATACCTGCCACCTACAGAAGGTTCCAGAGCATCATCATGTTGAAAATCTTCAAATGCCACCTTCTCCACAAGTTGCTCCTTAATCTGAGGACTCATGGTTCCATTATGCTGCAACATTACCTATGATGGATTCTCCAAACTAAATCCCAAATAGTCCATGATTTCCGTTCCTATTTGTTTAACTTCTGCCTTATGATTCTTCTTTTCTACATTCTCCCATTGTTTTCTTAATTTCTTTTTGTACTGTGAAATCTTCCATATCTGGGTGTCTTTGCCTGCAGTTCTCTTCAAATATCTTTGGAGCTGTTTTTCTGTTGTGTGATGGTTGCCTTAGGTCAAAGGTAGTAGTATGATTGTTGAATGTTATTGTTGCGTTTGTTGATGTATTATGTCACAAACTTGGCCAAGTAGGTCAAGATGTCAAGGCTGTGTTCCCACATTATGAGGATGACTCCATGTTCAACACCCCTAGTTGTGTTGTCATGAAATTTTTCAGTTGAAGTTTCTGTCTCATTATACTCACTGCAACATTAGATGGGGTAATATGTATGAGAAACATTTTTGTGTGAGTGCACATCTTTGTCAATGTAGTTGTTTCCTTTGTATATAGGTTCATAGCTAAGTCATTTTAAGCATAACCGATTTTTCTAAGGTGAGAAGTAAAACCTGCACCATGTGTTTGTCAGGTAAACACAGTAACCATCATGCCAACCTCCCCTCCCTCTGTGAGTGAAGTATATATGTCTCAGCAACATGGTTTCTTTATATATGTACATTTGTCTTAGACATCATGTGTATCATAATCCAGTTGTCCACCCCCACCTCCAGTTGATTGTACAAGTAACTTAGCACATTAATAGTAAATCTGTCAGAATGCTAGTTGTGATGGCTATTGGTTCAGGTCCCCATCTCAGCTGTGCATATATTAAATCAAGAAGTGCTTTTCAGTCCTTAAAGTACATTGTGGTGAAGTGCATTGTAGCCAAAATATACATCAGGTTCAGTTTTTCAATTACATTTATACTTTTCTCTCCACATGCTCTTTGTAACTTATCACTTCTATTACATATATTTATTTTGTTCATTATTCTCTCTTTCCATCTGTTTTACTACTGCATGAAACAACATCATGATCTCCACCCATACCTCTGGCAACAGTTGTCTACCCCCCACAGGTGACAGCCGTTATACCAACACCGACACCTAGCATATCTGAGTCCCCGCACATCAGACTGCCACAGTCACCTCTACTTGTCCTGCCCTACCTGCACTTGCTCCTTCATGTATCCATGCACTGAATACTGGTTCCAGTTGAATCCACCTATAGTGCCAGTTGAAGTGATTCCTTTCTCACCCATCAGCAGCTGGCCAACACTGGAGGAAAATGTCGACAGGAGGTTGGATACTCGAATCAGCCAGGTAGAAAGCCTTCTCTGGTGATAGACTGAGTCATGTCAGGACCCAGTACTGATAGTATCGAAGGTAGTGAGTAATCTCCCACTGAGTTGCAACTGCATGAAACTGCAGCTGGAGATACCCCATCATATACCTCACCCTGGTGTTCACCTCCTTTGGTCTTTATGCCCAACCCTGTTGGTTGTTCAGTCCTCCTCTCAATATCGCCTTCCATCTCTTTGTCTGATGTCTCCTTGATCATTGTGTTCCCTCCTTCTTTATTGTGCTACCTCCATGCCCTGTCATGTCTGTCTTCCCCTGCTACTTAACCTAACCCTCTTACCTTCCTTTTAAGTTGCATACTTTATATTCTAACTTACCTTCTCTTTATGCATTAAAAACATTTCTGAAAACAGAAATTGACTCCACTTTCCCTACCTTCATCCTGATCATTCCTTAGATGCTCACCTTCTGTCCTACCATCTGCTTGCTTCCTCTTTTCTGTATTTCCATTTCGAACATTTAATCTGGTTAAAAATAGATAAACACACATAACACATGCCTATCTATGGCTTCCAAATAGATTATTTTTTGTGATCGTACTGTGAGTAGCCAGTCATGAAGAGCACCAGTAATGCCCATGTATGACTGATGAAAACTGGCACTGTTCATTATATAGCAAAGAGCTGGACTGACATGTTTCCTATGTGCACATGTACTGGCCACAGCATACATCAGCTGCACATGAGAGCTGAACTTTATTGTGCAGCATTTACCATATAAAATATAGAGTACAACTGTTAGGCTTTGACTACTCCTTCCAGTGAATTACAATGCTATCTATGCTGGTAGATGATAGATTAGACCCCAAAAGTGGTGCCCTCTTGGGTCATTGTTGGCTGTCTTATTCTTTCATTCTTCAAATGTGTAACCACTAAGTGTTGTGTTTTCCTAATGCTCTTTGCTTTGTTGCTTCTGTATTTCAACATGTTATTGAAGTGAGTTCTGTAGTGTAAGTCAGGAAGGTTGTGGTTTTAAGTCCCCACATAGTTGTATATTTCTTGCCCTGTATTTCTTTCATTTTGCAAATGTTTTTCCCTGATTATCATTGATCACTAACTGCTGTGTTTTTCTCTGATGTGGTTTGCCTGCTTCTACAGCTCAACCTATAAATGAAGAGCTTTGACCACTATCTGTGAGGAGGGTTGAGGGTTCATGTCACATATAGGTTGTGTTTAGGAACATCTTTGCTACAGTAAGGTGCTTGTTTCCTGACATTTGAATAATAATGCAGGTGCAGTGGTCAGACTCTGCTGATGTTTTAACTGCTTTTGATCACTATATTGCTGTTTTTCTCTAACCCATCCATTATGTGTTGTTTTACATTTTTTTTATCTTCAGTCAGGTAACATTTATATATGTGTCTTTCATGCCCTATTGTCCATTGTCTACCACATTCCTGACTGTGTTACCACCTCCCTTTATAGTGCTAAAAATGATGTGTTTGTATGTATGGCCCTACTACCTCCTCTACCCCCAACTTAATGTTATTTCCCACAATGCCTTCTACAATTTATGGTCTCTGTATATATTTACCATTATATCAGACATATATAGCACATATGCCTCATGTAACTGGACAAGTGAGATTGCAATGAGCACCCTCAAGGCTTGTGCTAGACAAATTACTGCTGCTGTTCATATTTCTCCATAACCACACCATAGTCCTACATGCTCTTCTTTCAGTCCTTGCAGACACTGTTTAATGAGCTGCTTGTCTGTCTCTCAAACTTGCCTTGTCTGCATTCATTATTAGCGAGCATCAGTCTTGTCACTCACACAAATTAAACAGAGAAGGAATGCATCTGTAAGTTTTCTGAATCTCTGGGTACAGTATTTAAAAATGCAGGCAGTTGTGACAACAGGCATTTAATGAGGATCTTTCTGAAATCTAATGCAGAAGATTTATGAGATCAAATTATTACAATTCAAAATATTATTATGCAGGATTTAAATCAGCTTAGTAAATTCATATGAATAGTTCAATAAATCAGTTCACACTTGTATTTGAGCTGACATTTGGAATTATATCATTATAATCCCTACACCCTGTGCTAAAAAAATGCAAGCCTGTTTTTATTTTGGCAATTTTTGCCCTGACATCAGACCCTCTCCAGTCACCTGTCCCTGTCATTCCCCATACAGCAAGGCAAGATTTGACTAAGTGGGGTCATCATTTGGACAACTATCAGCTATGATTCAGGTTTTTGTCCTTTGCAAGTCTAATCTCACTGCTCACAATTTCCAGGGCTCAATAAGCAATGGGCATTAGAAAGAGAGTACTTCACCCACTTCAGCCCGTGGCATGAATCCTCAGGACAGCCCTGCCTCATACAAGCCAGTGCTCTTGTGGGGCTACTGGTCTTCACTGATTATTCAAACATGGGACCATGTACACTGAGCATGTGCTCTTTTACCCCTGAGGAGAGGTGAAGTAGTCAAGGCACATCATGGTTTTCCTCCCCTTTTCCAGCTGTTCCATCAAGAACCTGAGTCACTAACACAGCTTGAATCACCTGGAACACAATCAAAGCTAAATTCCTATACACTGTCAGAGAGGGCTAAGCTGAATTATGATGCAGCATAGCTAAGAACTATAAGTATGACATGCTTGCCCTGTGCCACTGAAAAGTTTAGTAAACAGCAGTTATGTGAAAACAGTCAACAATCTGTTTTCATTACATAAGCAACAATTTAATGTCAATATATATGAATATGTATATATATATATATATATGTATATATATATATATATATATATATATATATATATATATATATATATATATACACTGAGCTTAATCGAAGGAAGGACACTGAGGAAACTCGGAGCTATAATATATAACATTAAGTATCCTGTTTTTTGTTTATTTTGTTCTTTATTTCTTTGTTATTTATAGCACTTTGTGTACTGTGTATTTTTCTAGCTAGTTTCACTGTGTGTGAGGTATTAACTGGAAATTGTCCACTTTTATTAAGCATCTGTTGGGTTATTTGTTTGTAATAACATGTTACAGTTAAACTCTTTTTTTCTAGAGGCACCTTTAGCTGTTTAAAACTTTCATTTAAAGGCTCACTGCTGCTTTTCAGGTGTGAGAAACATTTCTGCAGTTTGTTTCCCACCCTCCCTCCCTGTTGGTATAGTGTTTTTATAGTTGGTGGCTTTGCAGTTGCCCGCCCCTAGTGTAAATTTGATCTGGGACCCTCCTCCCAGTCTAGTGTCATTACCTCATTCTACCCAGTACAGGGAGAACATTTGAGAAGGCCAATCAGCTTAGTTTCTGCTACTCCTTTCTCTCTTTCCACTTGAAAAAAAAAAATTATCTGCTTTAACTGTATTTGTGTTTCTTCCTACTTTATTTTGCTTTTGCGTCATCTTAAAAGTACTCAATTGTATTTATTACTGCTTGGTGTAACTCATTCTAAGCCTTTTAGTTTAAGCACTTGGGCTTCAGACCAGTTGTTTTACATTAAGAAGGTTTGTGGTTGGGAACTGCTGATTGAGCGCTCAGTGTCTGTTATTCTAAAAGTGTATTAAGTTCTGGTTTAAGCACTTGAGCTTCAGGCCAGTTATTTTACATTAAGAAGGTTCGTGGTCTGCACTCTTGTGGGAGGAGAGGCTGGACTCTGCCCTTCTGAGCTGGGAATTTCTGATTAAAGGCTTATAGTGCCTGCATATTTGAACTCTTTCTTACTGAAATTGGTACACCTTGTTTGCTGTAGCATAGACTAGATCCAGACCTGCTGAATCTAGCTTTGTTTGTATGCTTGTTGTTTGTTTGCTTATTTCCCTGAAACACTAATTTCACCTAAAATGCGGCTTTCAGCGCTTCTGTGGATTCCTAGTGATATCTGCATTGCTTACTGTACTTATTTCCTTGTTTCACTTGAAGGAAAGTTACTGTTTGTCATTTTTGCATTTAAGTTACCTGTAACACATTGCATTTAAGTTACCTGGCACTTGCTCACTAAGTCAGCACTAAAAAATTAAAAGCACTACACCCTCACAAGCTCCCCTTGAGTACCTTGTTCCCCATTGGCCCTTTTTTTCAATTATAAAGGTTGCCAGAAATTGGAACTCTCTTCCCCTATCTGTGACCACTGCCCCCTCCACATCCATATTCAAAAACTCCCTCAAATCGCACCTTCTTAGTACATGGTTATGCCCTTGTATCACATAACCCTACCCATACTACTATTAACTCCCCAAATTCCTCTCTGATCACATGCTGGAGCTCTGATCCCCTGTAGGCTTGGTCATCTGAAAGGGTACTTTTAACAGTAGAATCTTACTTGATATATTTTCTTTTCTTACCAAAGTATGACTGACATTGTCTTTTTACCCATGTTCTATATCTTTTACCTGGAGTGTTTTTATTAATTCTTGTTATATTACTATGCTCAGCATACATGATGTAACCTGTTTTGTGTATTATGCTGGATGTACTGTATTTGTATAACTTGATGTTGGAGCTTTTCTCCCCGGGCCTCCACTGAAAATGGACCTGGTCCAGTTGGAATTTCCCGGTTAACAAATGTAAAATAAATAAATAAATAAATAATTCTAGCATGTCCAAAGGTCAGTTGTCAATCTCCTCTCTAGTCCAGCTGGTGAATCTGGGAAACTTGTGGCAATGTTACAACTGCCTCATGTACACAGACAGCCCTCTCTTCCTCCAACAAATTCCAACAGATGTGAGAGATGCAACCATATAGCCAAACTAGAGGTTAAGCTCTCTCAACTCAGTACTGGCGTAACCAGTCAGGAGGAGAAGGAAACCACACTCACTACAATTCCAGTCTCACATAGACCTACCACAACAGCAAACCAAACACATAAACACACAAAAACATACTCGGAGGCTCTAAATAAAAATCTGCCTAAGCAGCAGAGACCTCCAAAGCAGACACCAATGCAACCGCTACCCCAAAACAAAACACGTGCAACACATAGCTCACAAAGCCAGTGTGCCGAACAGTCACAGCTCTTAAGGCTAAACAACACAACTGATACACTTGTAATAGGTGACTGTATCATCAGGCACACTGACATCCTGCTCACCAGGCTGAAGAAGGAGAAGGTCACAGTGAGCTGCCTGTTGGGCGCTAGGATCCGCCACATAACACAAGCA
>NC_056731.1:1973403766-1973436266 GCF_019279795.1 Protopterus annectens
GTTTACAAAAACTCAGTTTGAGGCTTGAGTGCATCACAATATAATAGAGTATTTATGGGAAAGACTATGAATGTACTGATTGCTATCACTGTAAAGAATACTTTTCATAGATAGCATTGCTATTTGTATAGTTTTAAGAGCATTTATTATTCACAAAATATTTACATTTGTTTATCTAATGCTTTTTAAGCTTATTTTTCATAAATTCTCTGGAATGCAAGATATGTACAGGCTGCTAGAGGTGTAACATTTTACATCACATAGGTGTTAATTTGCCCCTTCAATAAACACATCACACCAAATTACATTTGACGAGCTTTATTAAACTTGCATAACAAAGGCTTGATAACCAGGATTGAGAAGTGAGCTTATTGAGTTCCAGAATTGCCTAGAGTTTTCATTATCGTTAGACTGGAGCTTAGTGTAATAAGATTTTTTATCTCTGATTATTTGTTTTTATTACAAGGTTACCGAGCTGTGTGTATTGTAGAAGTGTTTCGGGGAGTTGTCAGATGAATTTTTGTTAAAGTTTATACAGGTTTGTCACAAGGTTTATGCATGAGCTGAATGTACAGGATAGATTACAAGAATTATTGAGAGCTGAAGAGAAGGGGAAGGATCCTGAGCCTCAATCTGGATTCGAGGAAGAGGAGGCAAGGAAAGTTCTTTTGGCTGCAGAGTCTGCAGGGGAAATTATGTTGTATTCCTCTGTTGTGAGTGTAGAGGTTTGGGGATGCTAGATAGGAAGCACCAGCTTGGGATTTGCAAAGGATGCAAGCCTTTTTAGCGTGGGGTATAGGTATTTTCAGTATGCCATATATCCCCTCTAGCTGTAAAAGAGAAGATTTGTGGTGGATGAATTTGTTGAGATTTGTGATCTTATAAATGCAGATGAGTCTCAAAGGATTGCGGTGTCTGAGGCTCTGGGAGTTACGGAACTGATAGCTGCAGTGGTGGCTCATAGTGAAATTACATCAAGTAGGTTTAGGGCAAGAACTTTAGATAACTTGGCCTGTTTGATGGAAGTCATTCCAGAAAAAGAGACTCAACTCCTCTGAGGCCCAGGTTGTAGACATTTAATCATTAATAAAAACATACATTGCAAAAGTGAGTGAAGTGCACCTATGCTATGTAATCACAAATTATTCTTTTCAGATGCATGTTCCTTCCATCACTGCACTGCTTAAGGCTTTGAGAACTAAACAGTGTATTTTAATGCATTCAGGCAAGCTTCCCCAGATGAATGAGATGAGATAGTGCTATGCTCTATTACTGACCCTATTTTGTAGATAGTGATTCCCTAGTTCACGCATCTTATTAGCACCATGTTAGCAACTGTACAGTTATGCAGGTACAATTGGTTGCTGATCAGTGTGTCTTTTTTGTAAAGTTTTCTAGTAATACTCATCATAAGGGACCCCTCTCCAAATTCACCTGAGTGATAATTTGTGGGAATCTTGTGTCTTTGTTTTATTGAGGGTAATAACTCCCTGCACAACAAAGACTGGAAACAGTAGCTAATATTTTAATATTTAACAGTTGTTAAAATACAGTAGTAAAATGCAGTATGCAAGACAGCAAAATTAAAAGAATCTATTCGAGTGGAGTAGCAAAGTCTTTCCCTGGGATTCATTAAAAATCATGTAAGTTTTGTGTGAAGCCTACACCATGTTCACGTGTTAGCGCAATGAGTAGTAGTGCTAATCATATCTGCATGCTGCTCATCATGTTTAAATGAATATAAGCACATTTATATGGCCAGCAACAGTGCTGGCAATTATGAAAACATGCAAAGCAACATGAGCACATGCAGTAAACAAACAGGCGTGTCCATGGGCAAACCTATTATACATGCTTATATGGACAGCAGCAAAACTAACAAAGGGCAACTACAATGAAAGCAGTAACAGGCAGGGGAACATGCACTGACAGGACAATGTGCACAGAAATCAAAGAGATGAAAACAGAAATAAGTAAGACAGGAGGGTAAATGGCAAGGGCAGCTGCAATAAATGGGTTACCAGGCAGGGAAAGTGTACTGTGGAAACTGTTCACAGAAATGAAAGCTATGAGTGCAGAAATACATAAGATTTGAGGGCAAATGTTCTTATGTCTCAAAAACAATTTTGTAATATAATATTCTGCAATATGTATGCCATAATAATTAATAGTGGTCATGCTTCCTAAGCAAATATAGATAAGCAAAAATAGATGTGATAGTTTAGAATGTGAGAGTTACCCAAAGTAACATTGTAACAGACGGGAGTTAATGAGATATAAATGTGATTAACATGCTGAGCTAAGATGACAGTTAGCAAGGACAGTACATACATTAGGGGATATTTGCATAGCCTCCATTTCATCAACATAACATGTTAGAAAATAAGAATGTCTCATAAGCTGCAGTCTCCTTTTGCAAGAATCTAACCCATCCCAACAACATTAATGCTGTTCTGTGTATTAACTGTGTACACCACAGAAATAGGCATAACACATGTATGAGGTAGATCACCATTGAAGTGAATTATGCACTTTCATATTCTAATGTCTATTGATCCTATATGTAGCTGTGTGTGGCCTTACAAATGCAGGAGCAAAGTATGCTATACGTAATACCCTTGCCTAAGGTACTCATGTCTGACACAGTTATTGGCAGACAGATAATAATAGATACAAAACCCACACTATGATGTGATTTATTCCATATAGCTGTGCACTGTCTGCACCTGTCACAGGAAATAGCAATAGATATTGTCACTAACCATAGAAACTAATGCGTAAATTAATGAAGGATCCATGATAATGAATGTCATATCAGCGTGTCAGAATGATGGCAATTAACTGACTATGGTCATGTGCACACACACAGTCTATATCAATGGACCTTCGTCAAGGAAGGTTTCTAAGTACTTTCATATACATACCATACAAGACGTGGTGCACACTAGTGTACAATGCAGTACTCAATGAATGTGCACAGGACCACTCTCACCATGACTTTGGCAGAGCAAATTTTCTACTGCCATGAAATCTAAACATACGTTCATATGTGTTTATGCAACATATCAAGGGATAATACTAATGTGATGTACTGGTTGTTGTGTGATGTCAGTACAGTCACACAAAATGATACCCTATGCTAGAATTGAACATCAAGCCACACAACTCCTCTAACTAACAATATGGGTATGAATCACATGCAGAACAGTGGAACTGTCATCACAGTTGTTAACTTCACCTATGTGAAGTTATTATAATATCTCACCAACCACTCAAGTTGCATGCATACTGTCAACATCATTTTATTCATTTAGCTGAGAACTTTCATATGAGGCTAAGGAGTTCTGGCTGTGTTGCTTGGTTGTTGGGGTAATTAGAAAAATGTGAACATTATTTATATATATCTATATCTATATCTCTCTCTCTCTCTCTATATATATATATATATATATATATATATATATATATATATATATATAAATTAATATCATAAAAACAACAGTTAATATCTCTTTACCTGCACTGGACAGAAGTCAGATGTTAATGCAGTTGAGTTTGGTGTTATGTAAGCTTTAAAATGAAATCTTTTAAAAACTTGTACATAGCATGGTTTTGGAATTATTGATGCAAATATGAACAAGCAATATTTGATGCCTAGATGCATCAATAGGAGTTAACTGCAGATGCACCTGCAGGCATTACTTGGATGTAATGAGTTAACGGTTAAGAACTCAAATGCTTACAGTCACTCAAAGCTGGTTTTAAACCCTTGACTAAGTGTTGAGAAAATTAATACAATAGTGTGATCATTGCATGTGCTATTGTATAAGTGCTTTGCCAGTTGTGATATGTTTGGGTATGGGAAAGCATTATTTCATGTTAATGAATCAAGGAATACTTGTCCCTGTAATTACTTTGAAATAATCTCGCTGTATGCCAGACAATATTGCCTAATGCTAGGTATACCCAAACATACCTGTGGTCTCCTGCTCTTGTCACTACATCAATTATGTCCAGTGTGGGTATAATCCAATATTGGAACATGTCTTAGTTAGGCAACAACATGCATTACATAATCTCATGTCATCAGTCCTGAGGAAGCATCTGACTTCAACTGGTATGGAAGGAAAATCTAATGAAATGACAGCATCAGTCTTCAGTACATAATTTCAAAATAAAAGTTAGAATAAATTTTTGTAAGATGAAACAAAATCTCCACCTGTACCTAGCACATGTGGAGGTTGGTGGCAACACTGTTAACAACATGTACACTGAGTGCAAATGGCAATGTTAGGATTTGAACTATATACCTAACATCACAAGATACAGAAGGCTTGTTCAAACACAAGTGCCACTCGAGATTTATTTTATAAATGTGATCATACACATTTCAATAGATGACATCTTCATTGTGTATTACATCAGTTTCCACTAAAAGTGGTCTTACAGCACAAGCACACCATAAAGATTTACATCATTTATATATTTGCAGGCTGTTCTGCACAGTAAGAGGAAGAAATACACACTTACAGAAGACAGTCAGTCCTGTATTCAGACTCGCTGTCTATCTGAGTCTACACTCAAGTGTATTATACACATGCACCACAGAAGAAACCTGACTTCTTGTCAGCCAGACTGCATCGTTGAAGGGGTGACAACAGCTGTGTCTTGCAAAGGAGATGCATTTGCAAAACTGACTTCTTCAGCCATGTAAGATTGTAAATGTTGTCAATACAAATGTGTAAGACACCCTCCATCCATTTTCATTTACACACACACACACACACACACACATATATGAGTCTCTAACTGCTGTATTTGAACATTCAACCTATCTAATTATACAGTCTACATACAAACGTATTATACACATGCTAGTCTGATTTTATAAGTGTGAGAGTGCCTTTTTGAATGAACTATCTCATTAGTGTGTTGCAGAGACTATGTGTTTGTGGATTGCGGGAATAGGGAATCTCAGATTCATCTACCCATGTAAATGTTTCTCCTGAGTAGCAGTCCAATGAGCAGACCTGTTGAATTAATCCTGATGCTGTTGCCCCATCACCACATAATCATAATTTGACTACTGTGAGATTAGAACCCCTATCTAGTTAACAATCTAGAGGACACAGTAGTTAATACAAGTGCTAACAAAGAAGTCTGACTTCTACAGTGTGAGAGTGCACTTAATAGAGGATGCCATCATTGTTGTGTTGCAACACTTAGTTTCCCTAAGTCTGTTTTAGTATATCACAGAAGACGTATTGATATTTGCGCTACACAAATGGTGCCAATGTGGTCTAATGTAAAACTCATCACATTTTGCAACAATACTTGGAATGCCATTTAGCGCTACATAGTACACTTGCTTGTTGCCAGATATTATGCAAATGCTGAAGAGTACAAAGTGATAAAACAGAAGAGTAGTAGACAGATACACAGGCAACACATACCCATGAAAGAGACTTAGAAAACAGTAAGAGTTTCATGCACTGCTGAATTAGCATTCTTGATACGATGGTGCAGAAGTTATCATTGTTGTCTCACAGCAAGAGATTCTCCAGTTTGATTCTTGGTTGGGGGTGCCTTCTGTGTAGAGTCAGCATGTCTGCCTGTGTTTGTGTGGGTTTCTTCCAGGTGCTCTGGTTTCATCCCACATTCCAAAGACATGCATCTGGAGCATTTCTCCCCAGGCCTTTGCTGAAAATGGGCTGTGTCCCAGTTGGACTTCCTCGGTATACAAATAATAGATACAAATTAAGTTTATAGAGCTGATCATTATCTCAACACACGACAAAGAAAATCCTACTCCATGCAAGTAAAAATCACACAATTGAATGGACAGTGATAACCTATTGAGCCAATGGAAGATGTAAGTATTAGCCTTCAACAAAGTAATGATAATGGGCCGGATTCACGATGGCTTGCACGGAGTCTAAGAGTAGAGTAAGACTCCATGCAGCCATCATGTCCGACGAGCGATCCAGGAACAGCCTGCAGGGGTGTGCAAGAGAGCTCCTAACACATCTCTTACAAGGACAGGGCCGGGACATGGAAATTACCTCAATTGCAGCTGAAAGGCATGCAAATGAGATAGATTTTAGATTCAGGAAACCCAAACCCTGTCCGAGTAAGAGTTATCTGCCGAAATGTACTCAGTTGACAACTGAGTACCGTTCTGCAAATAGCAAAATGGAGCCGTGACAGCTCGAAATAAAGGTTGCATCCAGTAGAGGAAGCATGCCAATGGCCATTGGCAATGTTTCCTGATGCAAAATGAAAAAAAAAAATTAATTTTTTTTTTTTTTGTTCGATTTCCGATGTTTAAGCGTAGCGCAGCATTGCACTAAAGGGCTGTGCTCTAAAAATCAGAAAACTAAAAATAAAAATCCACAAATGTGGATTTTATGTGAATTTGTAATGTACAATGCAAGGCAATGGCAGGCTGAAGAGATGTAACCAAGCATTAGTAGGCAATCCTATGCAAATGAGGGTAAGGATAGTGAATCCCAAGTCTACATAGCAAATGAGCACAGTCAGTGGAGTGTAAGACTAGGATAAGGGGAGTAACAGAGTAGGATATAGGTGACATCATGAGGGGGGGTATGTATGAAAGAAGCTAATCTCATTGGAGCAGAGTGTCATGTGTTAGCTGTCAGTTGCTCATCACTGGAAGAGGTGTGTCAGTAGGTATCCTAGCTAAAGTCAAGAAATAGAAGGTGCACACTGTGTCCGCCCCCCCGAGGGAATGGAAAGGGAAAAGGAAGCACAACAAACAGTAGGAAGTTAAACAGGGAGAGTCAGCAGAGCTAGCAGGTGGAAATAATCAGAATCAGGCAATCACACAGGCAGTACACAAACCCAGCCCAGCCCAGCACTTAAAACTCTGAAAACAACAGCCCATTATGTTTCTGTCAAGAGACACTGCAACACTGGAGTTAACTAAGAGAAGTGAATACTTAAAAAGCTTAAATGTTAGTGGCTGCAGTTGCAAGCAGTGTCTACTGTTATTAATATCAGTATTCATTGTGTAATACCCCACCTCTATACATGATGGCAATACTTTCTAGAGGAGTGAGACTGACACAGCTAACATACATTGCACAATCATGAACTTGCATAGAACATATTTAAAAGCTATGGCGTCTGCCCCACTCAGATATGCTAGTGTTTGTAGTGCCCTGATACTGTGTGTGGTTTGTAAAGTGCCTCTGTGATGTTATTGTTTGCTAGAATTACTGCTTCTCTTATCACTGTCATGTAATGCAATTTCACAACAGGAAAGTTAAGTTAAGACAGTTAAGGATTCACAGAACAGGCTTTGTCTAATGGCCCTTCTATTATTCCTTTACATTCCTTCATTGTAAGGAATGATATATTTATTACAACATCAAATTGTTTTGTATCTGCTGTGGCTTAGCAATAATTCATGCAGTCTAGTATGCCCAAGGTCTGGGGTTTGAGACTGAGAGGGTTTTTTTATTTTGCAGATGAGCAGACTACAAGATTTTAGCTACAGGTAAAACGTTGAATAAATCAACTATGGTAGTGGAACTCAGTCAGCAACATTCTGAAAGGTTACACTGGGCATGCTCACACACATAGGCCATGTCAGAGTATAGCAATGGTCCATACCTATCAGGCAGTTGCAGGTGTCAACCCAGGAACCACACACTATCCATCAGTCTGGCCTGTGCACACAGCTATATGACAACAGACACATATACAATATAGTCGAACCCTGTCATAATCACATCTTTGCTGCAGATACCTAAGTTGTTCATAGAAAGTGGGGAAGCAAAGACGATAAACACCTGCAAAGGGTATCATCAATAAACAGGTATGAATCCTGAACATTATCATAGATGCAGAGTCTGATCCTAGGCTATCTGCCCTAGGGCATGTACACACCTAGACAGAGTGTGTCTGGCATGTGCAACATGTCCAAGTTGAATACTGTGCATGTGAAAAGTAGGTCACACAAGATAGCCCATATATGTACAGTCCATTGTGCATCTGTGTAGCAGGGACACAGAAGATATCCCATGGCAAAACATACAATCACCCATACACCTGTCCAGCTGACTCACACAGAGCTATTGGACACCTTCCAACACACATGGCTCATTCCTGCAATTACTGCAGGCATTACCATGACCAGTCAGAAGATATCTGCAACCTACAAATGTGGCAGGTGAAAAGGAAACTCCCAGTAAAGCATATAGTGCGCCGTGTTAATGCCTGTCTTTGTAGTATCATAACATAGTTAGGTAGGGGGTTGAAACCTGCACATGCTGTGTGTGTGTGTGTGTGTGTGTGTGTGTGTGTGTGTGTGTATATATGTGTGTCACATCCTTTGAGAGGAGTGGCCTTTTTGTAGACTGTAGACGCAATTTAGGAGCTACATTCTTCTTTGGAAAGTCTGGTGCTGCCAGCATCCTACAAGTATAGCAGGTGGAGACGAATGCCTAGGAAAGCATATAGCGCGCCGTGTTAATGCCTGTCTCTGTAGTATCATGACATGCATAGGTAGGAGTTTGAAACTTGCAAATGCTGAATGTGTGTGTGTATGGGGGGGTGTTGTGTATGTGTATCACATCCTTTGAGAGGAGTCGACTGCTGACACAATGAAGGAGTTACATTCTTCTTTGAAAAGTCTGGTGATGTCAGCATCCTACAAGTATAGCAGGTGTAGAAAAATGCCCAGTAAAGCATCTAGTGTGCTGTGTTAATGCATGTCTCTGTAGTAGTATAACATATGTAGATAGGGATTTGAATCCTATAAGCGCTGACTGTGTGTGTGCAATTCTGTTTGAAAGGAGTGGCCTTTTTGAAGACTGGGAAAACACACTAAAGATGTATATTCCTCTTTGGAAAGACTGATGATGTCACCACCCTAGGAATACAGATGGAGAAGGGAAGCCACCCGGTAAAGCAAATAGAATGCTGTGCTAATGCGTCTCTTTCTAGTGTCATAACATACTTAGGCAGAGGTTTGAATCCTGTAAATGCTGACTCTGTGTGTGTCACTCTTGGACAATGCATTGTGGGTTTTGCTTTTACTATGTTATGACATATTATGATTACAACAGTAAGTGCATTGCACACATTAGGTATCTGCATGGCAAATATATATGTGTACATGTTCCCTTAATCAGTACATAGGTGTGAAGCCTGCATACTACATGAATACATTTGTTGCCATTGACAGGTTGTGCCGCTGTTTCTCAGAACGTAGGTCACATATGTATGTATGTGACAGTGCCATCCACTGTTGTGATCCGTGGCCAGGGTCATCTGTGCCACACACACCAATGACAGTTACTTAACAGTAGTGTGAGTGAGGGTATATGCCTGGGGTATATGACAGACAAGTTCATACAAAACAACGACTGACAATAATAGACAGCCTTTATAGGTGTACAACCGCCTTGTGGATATGCATCCAGGCCTCTAATGTCTCATGTGACACACCTTGGAACTCCACAATACCTATGGATATGTGGATACCAAGGGACACATGACATAACATGAGGCTGTATGTACACATTGGTACCCAACATACATGTTGAGGGCTACTACCTATGTGGTACTGATAGGATAGTAAGTATAGTACATGTGGATGACTATGCCATAGTCGGCTTACTGCTATACAGCATGTATCAGATGACAGGCATCTGTCTGTATGATACCCTTGTGTAGGATATGTGTCCCTACAGTGCCCTGGTTGGCACGGCACGCACATCCGCACATACACATTGCACTGGATAAAGTGCTGCTAAACTTTGGGCAACCCTATTTAGCTGGGTAAAGCACTGCTTAAATCTGGAGCCTTTAAAATATATATTTTCTTCAATAATAAATTGGTCATTTCACTGCTTTTTATAATATTGTAATCATATATGTCAGGTATTATTTCATATACTGATTTGGAACATAAAAAAATAAAAAGGGTAGTGGTGGGACTCGAACCTTGAATGCCTACTCTTTGGGCTAACGCTCTACCATTACACTACTGTTACTTGGCAGAGTTTGAATAATTAATTCTTATATGCTATTCGCTGTCACAATTGCTAACTGTGGTTAGGCAATGGGCAGACCCGCACACACACTCGCAAATACGGGCAGCCATACCTCTCAATTGTACAGATTTTCGCAGAATGTCCAAATTTTTGCCTTATATTTTTGGTCCATTTTTCATAAAATTGTGGCTTTCTGGCAAATTATTAAAGATTGAAGTTAGAAAATAATGACAGACATTTGAGTTTTAGACTTCATATCATACAGAACATGCATACTAATGCACAACCTGTTATTCTATCAACTTTCTAATTTGTAAGAGCAATATTTAAAACATGTCCCTATTTGTACCAGTTTTTTAATGGCTTTGTCCAGCTTTCTTATTCTAAGAGGTTGAGAGGTATGCAGGCAGCTATA
The DNA here is from genome assembly GCF_019279795.1 of Protopterus annectens. Taxonomy (NCBI): domain Eukaryota; kingdom Metazoa; phylum Chordata; order Ceratodontiformes; family Protopteridae; genus Protopterus; species Protopterus annectens. Next base: position 1,973,414,204 of record NC_056731.1, read on the forward strand.
TCGTGGATTAAAAATAAAAGATTAATATTTTACGTTTTATAACTTTGATTGGGGTTTCCAGTGTCAGGGAGTGTGCTGTTGGGTGCAAGTACATTTGAGCGACCTTGCTCTTGTGTGCTGACATTGTGCTTTGTAACAACTTGCCATATCCAAATATGAAGGGAAGGTCTTACTCTGTTGTAACATTAATCAATTGCACTGTTATGATATCTTAAATACAAGTATTTACTTGACTATTGCAATATTACATAGAATTACAATAGTTATTAGGCTTACAGTAACTGCGTTAGTGGTGCTGCTGTAGCATTGTCACCTCACAGTAAGACGTTGTCCTGTTCGATTCTCAGCTAGAGCATCTTCTGTGTGGAGACATGAGTGAATGGGCGTACCTTCGTTGAAGGTTGTGCTTCAGGGCCGGCAACTCGGCACGTAAAAATCTACTGTCAGTCATTAGCGGACCGGAGTTCCGCTGTAGCGACCCATAACTGGGAAAAGCCGAAAGACACAACAACATTAGGCTTACAGTAAGTCCTAATGCACACATAATCCATGCCTCTCTGGTGCAAATTAATCTCTCTTTGTGCACCTTTCTGTTTGCTATAATGTCTTAAGAAGCTGTACAATAAAGAAGAAAAGAAGAGACATGAAAGCATAATGAATATCAGTTGTGGCTGTCTACTTCATTATATATAATTGAATGGTGATGGGTCAGGATACTTACATAACTGAGGGATGTCAGCTGTTCTAACCTCATCCTCCTACTGGTTAGGAAGATCCTTCTTGCACTATGTCAAGTCCTTATAGTGGTGAGAACATTGTTCTCTAATGTTTGGAATGCCAGTTTCAATGAAGACAGTCTTGGATAAGCTGTTCCAAGTTTTAGTCATATACTGAGACTCAGTATAGTCCCGCTGCAGCAGCTTACAGCTCTAGCACTTCACAACGGGTGCCACAAAAATCCTTGACTTAACAACACCCCATATCAGTGTTTAAATTTAACACCATTACCTCTGTGAAGAAAATGAAAAGATTGTCATCTGTGTTAGCATGCCTGGCAGGAGATTTGTGTATATTCTCAGATTAACTTGTATGCCAGCATGTCTAATTGTAAAAATGTAAATACATTTTTAAAATGTTGAGTATTTCCATGTTTAACAGAATGTTTAAAGAATCTATCAGTGTTTTCATACCTTTTTAATTGCACATGTTTGTGAGGGAGATTCTAAAGTGTAAACTGTGAAAAATCAGCTGAACAGTGGGTGATGTTATCAGAATGTTCCTGGTTGCTAGGTGATTATTTGAACAGCTGATTGACAGGAAAAAAAACTTTTTCAAACAGCTGACTGTTATTTTTAAAATAAAACAGCTGAGACTGTTAACCTGGATGATATAAGAGACTGCTAAAGTCACTTGCTGGGCTGTTTGTTAGGTGCAGTTTGTGAAGAGCAATTGTTCGTAAAAAATGCAGTCAGTGGATACCCATGAAAAAGGACTCACCAAAACTATAAGCCTGTCTTTGCCTTTCTGTTATGTTTTAGATTAGATCAATGACAGTACCCTCTAGTTAGATTAAGAAAGTTTAGTTGTGTAGATAGCATTTTTCTAAAATGATGGACTTCTATCCTACAATTTAATTTTTTATTTCTGGTGATTGAATTCTGGTGTTTATTGAAAGGCATTGATTTACATTCTTGTAATCATTTTACTTATTATTTTTTTTTATTACTTTACATTGTGGCTGGAAATCAGTGTATTCTTTAGAGATTAGTGAGTGCTTATACCTGTTTGATACTCCCCCGGTTACCTCGAAGGCCTGGCCACATATGGTTATAGCTATCATTTATTTTGATATTTAATTTTTAATAACTGATCACCCTTTGAAGGGTGTATAGACCTGTCTGACTCTAGTGGCAGTGTTACTATTTGTATAGGGGAGGGGACACAGCTGGAAATTTGTGTCAGGCTTTCCATAAGTGTTTGACTGTGTGAAATTTGGATTTATTTTGAGTGTGAGTAAGTCAGAGGTCTTAAACTGGAACACATTGCCTGAAGTGTATAATAAGGGAATACATTTGGGATGGACAGAGGTATATAGTCCAGTCCCAGGGAAATATAGCATGTTCCTGTTGTGCTTGTGATGCCCCACCACTGGCCCAGTAATCAAGGAGCTTCAATCCTCACCACTGGCAACAGTGGGGGGATGTACACACTGGCAGGGTGACAAGTACACATACACACAATAAAGTGCAATTTCCCTTAAGAGCACACAGAGACCAAAGTCAGTCTGGATCTGGTTTCTTCCTCTTTCTCCAGATCCCCAATAGGATTCTCCACTGGCACAGATAAAGGGTTGAGATCTCAGCTGAGTGACAAGCCAAGACCTCCAGCACCCTCTCTCTCCAACCAGTGCTTTGTGTCCCTGCCCAAGTAGCTGACAAATACACACTTTGAGGTTTGATTTATACACATACACAGATGCACACACATGGGAAATGTTGGCACAAGTTTACTAGTTGTGCCACCTTCTGCACTGACTATAAGGTAGTTTTCATTGCTGTCAGCCACTACTTATCAGCTACTTTAAGGCCCTTAGCAAAAGGTGTCCAATCTTATTGTGTAATGCTACTATTAATCCAAATGGTAGTTTGACCAAAAGCAAGGCTATTAGAAGTGGCCTGCACAGTATCACCAAATAGATATGCAAGTACTCTAAGAGCTTAAAATATGTCTCACAGATATCAGCCACAATGATACATTTGAATATATTTAATAATAAATAATAAAAGAACAAGAAAATACTCAGTAAGCAATCACAGTAACTTCAGACTTCAAAATCACAGGCAATATTTAAAACAACATTTCAGGGCAGTCGCAAATAAAGAAAAACATGTAAATTAAGCACAGCTATATTCCTGATCATATCTAAAAGAAATTACTGTGTCCTCATTAACTTACTTATAGAGCAGGCATATGTGGTGAGTGGGTTTTCCAGCTGATGTTGTCAGGTGAAAGACAAGTGGAAAATGCAGTACCTCTCTCAGAGAGTTCTTAAATTAATATCTCAAATATTGATGCTGGGATACTTACAGAATGACATCAGTTCTTGTCATCTGACTTTAGTTCCCAACGTAAAACCCCCATTGATAGAAACTGCCAGGCGTTAGCATCTACCTGTGAAAAATACATAGCCTTTAGATCTTTGCAGCTGCTGGAAGACATAAAACAATAAAATACTTACAAGACAATGCAGAAGGTTCCCTAGTTTTAGACATGCTCTCTCCTTGCTGCCTTGAAACCATATTTTATGGTGCAGTTATAAAACAATTTAATTTCAACTATTTTCTTGAAGTTTTTTAAGTTAACCTTTTGTGTGTCAGTGCCCACTGTAAAAACATATACATTTACACAGCTACAATAGTTTATATACATTTCTGTTCTTTTCCAGTAGGGTACACTGTGGATACATCTTTAAGCTCAGTACTATACAAACCCTTTTCACACACACTTCTGTTCCAGCAGTATGCTATACACATAACATACAGTTCTAATACATTTGTAACACAATCATATGAATTATGTTGATATTCACAAATGACACATAACCATTTACAAAATTCCTGACCGTTGTGCTGGCAGTATCTCCCTCTGTCACACTTCTATATAAATCATATTAATATTCACAAATGACATAGAATTATTTACAAAATTCCAGATAGCTAGGCTGACAAGATTTTCTTTTGTGACATTTCTCTCCCTTGAAAACTCAAGTTAGTTTCTCAAGTGACCCTTGAGAAATGTTGCTTGAGAGGATGAGCCTATCTGGGAATACACTACCCCATACCCTGTCTTGAGATTCCATCTGCCTTGGCATTGCTGACGCCAGTACAGTGCTGCATCGTCCTATCATATGCCTGGTATCCTAGGCTCCACCATAGTAATTTGGGATTTTGCTGGCTCAGTCCCTGCAGCCATAGATCCCCTTCAGACTCCTCATGCCTTGTACTCCATATATTTAGCACTAGGGCTTCCCTATCATGGTATGGTTTCATCATGTTATCATGGTACAGTTTGTGCCCCTGCCTCCTGCTTAGCAGATCTACCATGCAGTTAACATCACTGACCTTCATTACCACTTTGAAGGGTCCCATCCAAGCTGGCTGCAGCTTGCTGTGTCTGATAGGAATGAGAACCATTACCTACTGCCCTACAGCATACTTTCTAGCTCGAGCATTCCTGTTATACCAGACCTTTTTTCTGCTGTTGAGCTTCTGCCAGGTTTTCCTAGGCCAAGACCATGTGTTCCCTGAGCCTTGTCCTGAGATTTAGGAGATATGCCACAACAGACCCCTTGTGGGATTCACACACACCATCCCACTCATCTCAAATTAAATCTAGAGGTCCCCTCACCCTATGCCCATATAGTAACTCAAAGGGTGAAAAACCTGTGGATTCCTGATGCACTTCCTGGTAAGCAAACAACTGATGAGCAAATATTTGTCCCACTTCCTCTTAAACTGGTGTGCAGGTGCCTGTAGCATGTAGAGTTTAACCTCTCAACCAGACCATTAGTCTGGGGATGGTAGGGGGTGCTCTGTAGGTGCTTCAACCCCACAGTGCTTCAACAGAAAAGCCAGCAGGTCTGACATGAAATTGGCAACTCTGCCAGTCAGTATTTCTTTTGGGAAACCTACCACACTGAAAATCTCTAACAAAGCATTTGCCACCTTTTCTGCCTCAATGGAGGACAGAGCCACTGGCCTCAGGGTATCTGGTAGCATAATCTACTACCACTAGTATATACTTTTTCTCTGTGGAACTTGGGGTACTCAGGGACCCCACAATATTCATAGCTACCCTCTAAAATGGCTCCTCAATCATAGGCAAAGGCATACAAGGAGCTTTCACCTTGCCTTCTGCCTTGCCTACCTTTTGTCACTGCTCACAGGTCCTTCAGCACCGTTACATCTCTGGAAATCCCAGGTCAATAAAACTTCTGCATAAAATGTCTCTTTGTACTCTTTATGCCAATATAAACTGCAAAGGGAATGTCATGGGTGGTGAGTAAAAGTGTCAGACGGTAGGCTCTGGGCACTACCAACTGCTCTATTCTCTCACTCTCTAGCCCTCCCTCAGGAGTCCATTCTCTAAACAGTAACCCTTTGTCCCAATATACTGATTCCCCTTTTCCTTGACAATCAGGTGCTTCACTGGCTACCTCCCTCAGGCCTTGTAATGTAGGGAATGAGAGCTGAGACTGTCTCAACTTTCTCTTGGTAATTCTCCCCAGCTCCCCTTCCACAGGAAGTCTGGTATCCTCTGACAGTGATGCTTTACTCTGAAACTGGGTATTACTATTCATGTCTGCCCTTGCAGTCACTCTGTCCAAGGGAACATCAGTACCCACAAGCAGCTGTGGCTCACCTTCAGTCTCTCTGCTAAAGGATAGCTCCCTCCCTGAAGTAACTACCACACCAGTCCTGGCTTCAAGTCTGCAGCCTGTCTGGGTCCCTCCCAGGCTACCAGACCAACATGCTTGTCTCCAAGCCTGACTGCATGTCACTGCATGCACACACGATACTGCATTATCAAAATCATTCCCTATCAGGACATCTGCAGGGATATCCTCATACACACCTACTTACTGGCTTCCTTTTCTACCCTCCCAGTCAAGGTGAACCCTAGCCAAAGGTATTTGGAATGGGATCCCTCCTAAAGCTCTGACTGGAGTAGACTGTCCAAGCAAGTAGTGCTCCTCTTTAACCACTGCAGGCTTCAGAATGATTAGGTCATAGGCTGTGTCGCTCTCAGCAGTGGCCTGTTTCCCATTTACTAAGATAGCATATATTCTCTTGTGGAAGTTTGGTGCCCTTGTTGTCTCCAAACATTTTACTGCTTGTATTCTGTCATTCCCATATACTGGCTCTCCCACCATTTGTTCCCCACCTTACCTCCATGGACATCTATATACTACATGGCCCCACTGGTTGCATTTAAAACATTTAACCCTTGGTCCTGGATGTGGACCTGGAATAATGGTTTCACCTGCTACTGGCAGATTCTGTTGGGGTGGTTTAGGCTGCTCACCATAAGTTCCTTTAGACCCATGATCAGCACTGAGTATCTGTTTCCTGTGCAGTGATGCCCTGCTTGCTAGGTATAGGTCTTCCTTCTTCCCCAACTCATATGCAGTATTGCATTGCTTATCTGCCAACCAGATTCTCATGTCCTCAGGCAAAGTGCTAAGGACTTGTTCCCTCACCAAAAGGTCTGCTAGCCCTTTAAAAGTGGTGACTTGACACCCACATTCAATCAAGATCTGATATAGCAGCCCATCAAATTACGGGTCCAACACAAGAATGATCAGAACATTTTCCTTTTTAATTTGCTTGAACATGTCTAGATGAATGTGATGTTGACAACTTATTAAGTTAATAGTAGCACACACCATGTTAAAGTAAAGTTAGCAACAATTAATCTTTTTCTTCTCTTTATTTTCAAGCATCTTCCCCTTCTCTCACCTTAATAGAAATGCAATGTCACTTGCATTTATTTGCATCTATGTTTAAATGTGTAATATAGCTGTTTAGCATTGAAGAACAATTTTTAATCAAAGGATGGAGAGTGCTGTTATTAAAAGAATATAAGTGTCATTAAGGTTGTTCCCATAGCTGTCTCGAGGTGCTTCCATGCTGTTTCCTAAGTCTATTCTCCATGAGAAAACCACTGTAGAAAGAAGAGTCTCTTGAGTATTGCTCTACTCAGAGTAATCATTAACACTTGCAAGCTGTTAGCAGCTGATTGTCATTGCTCCTCCCTGCAGTTCTAGGAGGCATGCATGCAATTGTGTAGCTCATTACACAATGTTTACTTCCCCTACACTAAGTGAGAATTACGGTATTCAAGAGTATTAATGATTTAACACTTTATTTATATCTTCACAGTGCTCAGAGGGCTGAATCTATACTATATAAAGGAAATTGAGTAGCTAGGAACATAAAAGAGGGGAGACTGTCTTGATGCACACAGACCATTACTGGTATTTACTTGGATGAAAAATTTCTATAAATTATGGCATTTTCTCCTAAGGTATGTTTTTCTCTTTATAAACTGTTTACATTTTCATATTTGCAATACATTTCAATATGCAAGAATATATATATATATATATATATATATATATATATATATATATATATATTTTTTTTCATTCAGTCCATGTATGTCAGTTTTTGCTCTAGTGTTACAATATTTTAATGAATGGTGTGGTTACATTCCAGTATTGTGTTACCATTTTATCTTGGCATTTCACAAGTTAGTGCAGACAAGATATTGTTTTTATTATCAACTTCAAGGGGCTATACATGTGTAGTTAACAGAGGTCTTAGACTTCTCAGATGTCCCAGTGTGATGTCCACATCAGTGGAGACACCAATGATAAATGATTGACATTTATACTTTGAATTCTTGCCTACTTATTGATAATAGTGCCACGTCATGGTCAGTTACACAACTGCTGTCCTCATTACAGAAATGTTAACATAACAGATGTAATACTAATTAATTACATGTTTTGGTGGGAAGGGGGCTGCCTTAACTTGTGTGTGGTCCTAAATGAGAATTGTGTGTTCACTTGTTTTGTGCTGTCAATGGCTGCACAAATTTTATTTTAGGAGAAAAATTTCTATGTGCCACAAATGCGTTTTGTCATTTTTCTGTTTCACGTCTTATAGGATTATGGCACCCAAACTACCTGTTCCAAGAAAGCCACCATTCAATGATGCAGAGAATGAGGTCATCATTTAAGCCTTACACTGCCATGGATCTTTCATGCTTGACAGAGACAGAGATGATATGTCAGCAGAAAAAGTGTATGGCAGCAGGTTGTCACCGACATAAATGCAGTGGGTGGCCATGCCAGAAACTATAATCAGGTGTGGTTTCATGCCACTGATATGATTACATTGACACATATGAGGGCAGCTGCTGCTACTTAACTGACTGAAACCGAAGAGTTCCTGTCAACTGTCAGAGATCCTGAGAGCTCAGCAGAAGATTCACACAGACTCCTTGATGATGGCGCTGATGTGGACAAGTGTGTCCCAAAAACAACTTTCAGGTATGCTATTTATTTTAAGGAATTAACTGCAATTCTAGATATTTTTATGTGTTAATACTTGTATACTTCTGATATATCCGGACAAATCAAGACATGTTTCTTAGAAAGACGCACAGTCTAACAGAGATTGTGTGTGGGTGGGATCTTAGCAGTCTGATTGATTCAGAGATATTTCTTAAGTGACAGATAGGCAGAGCATTAATCTCTTGTCCTTGTGTCATTTACAGTATGATGCTTATTATCCTTTCACTGCCTTACCCTTATCCAGGGACATCAGAATTACCATCTGAAAGACCACCTGCACACGGTAAGCACAAACTTACTTTGATTAGTAATAACCATTAGTTATGTGTAAGTCTGAAGAGAGGGTAATTATTGTATTCCTTTAGCATGTGAAATTGTTAAACATGAATTTTTAGAACACATTTTTAGTTCCTATTTCTCTCATTCTTTTGTTTGCTGCTTATTATCGCAGGAGGCCCTGACAGTGGCAGTGTAGAAGTTGTACCACCTGATGTCAGAGTATTGGTAACCTCTGGTGATGATGGTGGTGATATAGGGTTTACATCATACCATATTATTATATCATAAGCTCAAAAGATGATAACTCCAAAGCATAAAACTCCAAACTTCAAACCTCAAAATCCAAAAATGTCGAACTGTCGAACTGTAGAACGGCGATTTCTATAAAGTGCGGGAAGGGAAGATTTCCCTTTACTGCACTGTAGTGCGATCTCGGAGTTGGTATATTTAACTAGCGGGGGACGCACCCCCCAAATGGGGGGTGTAGGTGGGCTTGCCCCCTTGCATAGAGCATTTTTTGGGGGGGTAATTAGGGTTTTTTTGTTGGATTTGATGTCAGTTTTCGAGGTTTGAAGTTTGCGGTTTTGTGCTTCAGAGTTATCAGCTTTCGAATATGTGATATAGACCCGTGATATAGAAGCACAGTTGGGGGGTACAGAGATTCACTCCGACACTGAGATTATGGCTCACATATCCCCTGTCCTTATTTCAGACACATTCAGTATTCCTAAGCAAACCCACCATTCCACTGAGCCCTCAGATAAAGGACAGGTTGAGGCTGACACTGCTCATCAGGGTAGTGTGGTTGCTCTGGTTGCAGAGCTGGTTGAGTCTGCCTATAACTATTGTAAGGGTGTGATACCACACAAAATGGTTGCTAGAGGTGCTCGAAAGAGGCCTACTGTCCATCCTACTTCTGATGCCGGTGTGTCATCAGTTGACATCAGACATAAGTATAGGGCTGTCATTGAGTCCTAAATGTGGTGCATTCTGACATGCATGACTGCCTCAGCTGTGTGAGTGACTCCTTTGATAAGATGACTGACACACTGGATTGGGCAGTGTCTGTGATAGAATGTCTGCTGGGAGAGGGTTGGCCTCCATATATCTGCTGAGCTGCCATCCTCTGATATTAGCTGAAGTGTCCATGCCAGGTCCAGTTCCCATAGTAACACTACTTTCACAACTCCATCAGTAATTGAGATGTCCACACCCAAACATAGTAGGCCACAGATTTGTGATCTTGGACATAGCCCTGAACAGAACTCGTCCAGCATACAACACTCCCACTTTGAACCAAGGACATGAAAGTGGCAATGCAACTCCTGGCAGAGGCAGTATTCATGGTTAAGAGTGAGGACACTGAACTGACAATTTTACTGTGCATGGTTCACAGCTGTCCAACATGCCAGGATGTAGTGTTAGCACTGAGCTTTATTGTGTTCATGCAGACAGACACACATTTCACAAAAAGTGTCCATACCGACTGACACACATGCAAGTGAAGTAAACTTTAATGTTGATTGCAATACATGTCATGTTACTGGCCCTGAGAAATTTTTAACTTTAATGAATATCTGTGTTTCTTACTCACACACGCTCATTACTCTAGGTCAGCCTTGACCTCCTGCCCCCCATTCCCCTCTGTGAAAATGATGATTACTGTGCCATGGCCTTTGTTCATTTTTTTTTTTTTTTTTTACTTAAGATTGCAGATATGTCTGATGCACAGAGTGGATAGCTAAGTGAGTCTTTCTCAAAATGTTAGCTTTATGCATATGTATTACATAAGAAAATTTTGGATGTTTTTGTACATGCTCATTTTGAAATGATTATTTCATTTAGAAGCATAAGTCTTGCATTCAGATATCAGTGATATGCAATCCGGCTTATTGCTCTACTTGCAAAACTGTTGATATAATCGTCTTGTTGACTGATTTATATATGTTAGGTAAGGGACTAGCTTGATGCAGGTTATTATGTAAAATGCACAGCTGTATATGGCACATATCCTTCATATGAGCCAATAATGCCATTGCTGGACACCTGACACAGATTCTGTGTGAGTATATTTATGTCTGACAGTATGCAGGTATATGAGTTACTTTTATCTTCTTGCACATTTGTTTTTATACTACAGGTTCCACACTTTATCTTGACATTACTTCAGGTACGACTCATGTCCTTTGCAGCTGTCTCTGTCTGATGCTATCAATACACAGCCATTACATGGGGTATTAAAGTTTGTGGACCTTGGCTGGCATCAGTTTTACTATTTGTATGAGTGTAGGTTGTTACATGTGTTCCTTAGATGGTGAGTGTGTGTGCCCTCCTTTGCCTCATAGCCAGGGGGATGGCATTTTGTGTGTACCCACATCTACTGGCTACCTCTGCAGCTAGAGAGTCTCCCTCACAATCCTTGTCTGTATTTGTTGGAGGTGTTGGCCCTGACTGTGGTCCAGGAATGTGTGATCCTGGTCCTTGATATCCCTATTGCAGCTGTCTCCTCAAGATGATATTTTGCAATATAGCACAGACTATGAATATTTCTGCACAGGTGCCTGGGTCATACTACAGAGCACCTCCTGATATGTTTAGACACCAGACCCATGACTTCAGTATGGCAAACACAAGCTTTATGATGTTTCTAGTTTGAATATTAGCATCCTTGTATCCTTTTTCAGTGGGGTGTATGCATTTCTCATTGGTGTCATAAACCATGGTTCCAGTGCATAACCGGCACCACCCAGTAGATGGCCTTGTGGAACATCACCCCGGCAAACCTTGTGTAAAGCCACAAGGTGTGCTGTATGTGTCAGACATGGTAATTGCCCGGGTTGCCTGCACACACACGTTGAGCATGATCCCTCTGGTATTACAGGCAACCTGCCAGTGGATTGAGTGAAACCCCTTCCTGTTGATGTACGTCCTTCCCTGTTCACCAGGTGGGACTCTTATTTCTATGACTGTGCAGTCTGTGCCCCCAAAACTTTAGGGAAGTGTGCGACAACACAAAATTCTTGCATTGGTCTTGCTCTCTCCTTTGGAGTGCATGGAAAATAGATGTACTCATTTGCATGTTATAGCATAGCATTAAAGCATTGGTGAAATATTCTGGAGGCTGACGCCTGTGACACCACAAGTATATGAGTCTTTGGAATGTACCAATAGCTAATATTCTTAATGCTATACATACCTTAGTTTCAACTGGTATAGGTTCTCCACGATTTTTCCCTGGGTCTAATGTGGGGATGGCAGAGATTGCAGAGTTCCTGGAAGTTTTCCCTATCCACCCTGCAAAGCTCTAATGTTTTGATATCATGCCATCCATGATATGTTAAACTGGGATGGAATATCCTTCTTCTCTTTGGCAGAGGTATATCAACAGCAGCAGCATAGATTTGAGCCTGTTGCATGTACCTGCAAGACAGCAGCAGACCCTAATATTGTTTTTTTAAGTGTGATTGTGTCTGTATTCCAACAATTTTTTGAGTTCATGGCAAAGAGATACACTAAGTGTACATGATTACTTCAACGCTTCCTGAATGTCTCCGCCATCTTAGATTGGTTAATTACCATTTACTATTGCTAGTTAAGCTTTAGTTAGCATACTCTGATGTTTAACTTTATTTTGCCACTCACCAAATACAAAATAGCATGCTAGTGTGTGTGTGTGTGTGTGTGTGTGTGTGTGTGTGTGTGTGTGTGTGTCATTGCGTGACATGCACACAGTAGTAGTGTGACATGTAGCCTCCATGAATCTAGCTCTTTATTTGTTTTGAACTATAAAATCCAGTCTGATTTTGCATTATTTTATAATTCGGCCATTAACTTTATGAACTCATTTTCTTCCTACTCAAATTTTACGTAAAGCACATTTTGCAGCTCACTGATATGGGTCTATCTTTGACACTTTTCCTCCATCAGACCTGTAAATTAATAATTTCATATTGAATTCAAAGTTAACAAAATAGAAAATGTCTGAAGAGCTAAATTGCTGTCATATTCACAGCACTGGATATCTCATTCTCTGAGGAATCGTGTTTTAGGATTCATGCAGACTTTTTTTTTTTTCATTTGACTTTATGAAAATAAATGCATAATTATTTGTAAATATTTTAGGCTTACAGGCTGTTAAAACTAGGGAATGCTTTGATACATTCATAAACTGATTAGAATTCAAATTCGTAAATGATACACATTTGTAACAATTTGTTGAAAAAAAAACTAAATGTATGGAGAAAAATCAGAAGGGAAACATATTAATTGCACTTTTCAAAAGATTCAGATGTTTATTTCTAGTTCTACTATGCATGAAACTGAACAAACAGAATTACATCATGGTTGTTTTACCAAATCTGGGTTATGTTGGGTTAAAAAATATATATTGTAATTCAGATCACACTGTCCTGTTGAGCACTAGGGACAGCAAAGGCATTCATCCTGCTGTTCCTTTAATTTCTTAAGTTGGGTTAGGTTAATTAGATCAGTGACCCTTGTGCCAAAAGAAATCATTGTGAGATCCTTGTCTGTCTAAATGAGTGTATCATTCTTGAAGTCTAAAACTGCTTAATGCGCTGCCTAAATACTTAAGAATTATTTGACATAACATTTCAGAGCAAGTCATTAGTTTTGCCTAATAAGCCTAAGTGACAAGCATACAATTGATCACCCATGCTAAGTTAATGCTAGTCAGGAAAAGGGGCAGTGAGAGTTGCTGGCAGGTTTCCCAGCTAAAAGACATGCATATCAGTAGTGGATAATATGAACACTGCTGTCTCTGAGAAAAAATATTATCCTGCCAGCCCTGATTTTGTCAGGTAGACGTGATCAGTATGTCAAAGACTTGCTCTAATGCAGTTCACACTCCAGTGTGCCATATTATAATGTTGACCAGCAGTAAGCCATGATGTAGTCACCATCATCAGAAAGGCAATTACAAATCATTCATTTACTACTATAAAGTTGATTTCATCTCTCACACCAGTTTCTATGCGCAGACAAAATGAATGCAAGGTTGCTAGTTGGATTGCATACATTTCTGCCAAGATTCTGTAATGCAAACTGAACATCATGTACTCTGCCACAGTCTATCTTTTCCTTATTTTGATACACAATAATGCACTCTTGAATTATGCCTTTTTTACTAATGAAAACAAATTAAGGTAGCATCAACATCAGAAATTTTAGAAAAAAAATCAAACTGCAAAATAAATGCATATACAAAAATAATAATAATTGCAACATGCACTGATTACTCTATGTAGACCTCTCAGGTGTTTTGTATAATTGCTTGAAATCCTTGTGAGTAATGGAGTCATAGTTTTCAGATAGTGGACATGAGTATTATTTGTTGAACTCTTACAGAACCACCTCATGCATGACATGAACATTTTTAAATTACATAGCTAAAATAATTATTTCCATTGCTTTTAGTTCCTGGTCCTTCAGTCATATAAGAGATGATTGTTATTAGAAATGAAGATGGATGTGTCATAGATGGATAGCCCTGAGGATAAAACCTTTACTAGCAACGTTTTGTTGAGGGTAAAACAATATATCCACAAAGCCATTCCACATAAAGAGGTAGACAGGTATACATGATACAGGCAAATGATTCCTCACCACTGTTGCTATCCTATTTGATTAATTTGTAAGCATATTCATTATCATTTTAGCCTTATTTTGGAAGCTGATAATCAGTATGTAAGCATGTGTCTAGAAATGATTTCCAAAATGCAATTTTCTAAATAAGATATTTGCTAGAAGTACAAACACATACTGCAACTATGATAGCATGCACTGCAGGGTATCATGGGACTTTTTACTAACATATTGATCTCTTATAATAAGTACGAAGCTACTAATGTCAGAGTATACACCTGTACATCCAAGGCACAATAAAAAAGACGTCTTTCCAAGAGATGTGCTCATTTCAAATGAGAAATATGTGCTTAGAGCTGTCAACCTTTCATCTCCAAAATGAAAAACACTACCTTTCATAATGTGGAACAAATTGGCAAAATGTGGAACACTTAACTAAAAGCTTACCGACAACTTCAACTAAGAAACTCCCCGAATGGTTAAAACGTGTACTTTATATTTAGAAAAAATATTTCGATGAATTAATATTGATCTATATTTATGAGAAATATCACTTAAGAAAAGCTAACACTGAATGTGAGACAGAATAGAATCTTTCATTGAGGAGCTACAAGGAACATGGACTTTTTCAGCCCCAAAATGAGGAACATTCTTTGTAATGAGGTACACTTGACAGGGAAGGATGTGCTTTGGAAGACAGTGTAATTCTGATATTACAAGGACTTTCTGATTTAAGACAGCATAATTTGTATTTATTTTTTCTGAAAAATATGAGTGTATTCTGGGTGAGCTGTAGCTGTATGCATGAAATACTCTCTGCTTGAAGAAATTAATTTTCAAGCTTCATCCCGGAACTTGTGCTTGACATGCTATGACTATTTCAAACATCAAAGCAAAAATACTTAGCTACCACTTTATAAATTAAGCAATATAGAAATATTTCAAATGTTCATAGGTTCATAGTTCATTGTTATATACCAAGCTAACAACCACCAGGGTCTTTATAAGCCTAACCATGAAATCCAAACCAATTGTGACCCTATACATCATGGGCGTTTATTAGGTGGGAATGTGTTAGTTAGGAAGTTTCTAGAGGTTACGTGGGGAGGAGGATATGAAAGTACCATGAGGTGTTCAAGAAGGATTTTCTAGAACCTACACCCATTCTTCCTGTTTTGTCTTCTTAGGAGGGTGTGTGACTTACTGCATGCAATTTTCCTAATAGTCAGCAATCTGTCCATAAAAAGGCAGCTAGGATGTATAAAGTTCCTCAGTCGTTTACATTTTTATACACTATTCCCACACCTGACCGAGCAGCTGAGCCTTAGGTGACTCTACTGCTGCTAAGCACTTATTTAATTCCAATCCTAGTATTTGTAATAAGGATTTGAAATTATTGATATGCATGGTAAAAAATGTGTATACTTCTGCATCTTTGATTTTCAGAATTTTAAATTGTTAGACTCATATATTAAAGTTTGTTCTGACAAATTGCTAAATTATAAGTCATGTTTTATCTACAGTTTCCTCTTGGGAAGACAATTTTGCTTTAAATAACTTTTATTGCATATTGCACCGGTCGCTACTCATTGTTTTCAGTGTATACACAACTCTTTTGACACATCTTCCAGGACTATGGCCACTGGTATTGTTTTGAGGAGGTTTGCTTGGCTGCATTCTCAGAACCTCCCAGATGATGAAAAAATTAGATTTTAAATTATCCCCATGATAATGATTTAGTGTTTGACCTCTCTGCTGCAGAGTTGATAAAAAAAGTGTAATGAAAGGGGCAAGTTGATCCAGGCAATGTCTAAGTTTTTTTGGCCCTCCTATTCTAAATGGTCCATGGGTTTTTCTTTCTCTTTATTCAGTATTTTTTAACCACTTTTATTGAATTATCATCTGTAACGTAGGCATATTTACATTTATATGAAAACTATAATTCAAAGTGGAAAGGCATGATGTTGAAACAGGGGAGAAGCTCAAGAAACAATGAGAGACTAGGATTTTGGATGCAGGCCTTTAAGGAAAATAACAATAATCATACAGAATATTATATCCATAAAGTAGCAGAAGTATTCTAAGAACTTAGCCAACATGGGAATGGAGAAAGGAGATTCTGACAATAGGGGTGACTGCAATTAGGTATATAGACAATAAGCAAGAGGAGGCTGAAATTTATTGGAGAAAACTGGCAAAGGAACTAAGGTATTGGGAGCAAATAACTAGAGAGAGAAATATGATAGAATGGGAAGATGCTTGCCTTCCCTATCAAGAAGTGATATTGGAGTATAGTCAAAGAGAAAGAAGTGGGGGGGATCCTAAATGAAAGACCAGCACTGGTAGAGTTTTTAGTAGAATCTAGAACAGAAGCTGCCAGTAAAAAATGAATAATTAGTAGAGCATATAAAATATTGCATGATAACTATAAGAATCAGTCAGAGGTGATTAGAAATGATTGGGAAGAGAGAGTGGATAAGCAATTCACAAAGAAACAATGGGAGGATATATGTTTGTCTCTCAAATATGCAACAAAATCTAGAAGATTTAGGATTTTTCTTGGAAATGTTTACATAGATACTTTTATACACCAAGTAGACAGCTTTAGCAAAGAAACAGAATAAACAGTCTGAACAGAATTCAGGTAAAGATATATTTAAGATGAAATAGCAAGGAGGTTCCAAAAAGAAGCCTCAAACCTCACACAACCAAGGACATTCCAACAAGTCTGAATAACTATTCAACAAATCTTATGACCCCCCCCCCCTTTCCACCATGGCCTCTTTCCACTTCCAGAAATTCTGAATCTCCATTTTTCTTTTTTGCACCGGATTGTTTCAGAAAAATATGTTCAAAAATCATTTTTGGGGTTACATGTGGTAATGGGAGGAAATTCCTCCTTTCAACAAAGTCATTCCTCATCTTGCAGATCAGACTCTTGTTTCTATGTGTTCTTCATCACATGCTGTCTCGATGAGTGATAGAACATTCCTCCTTCCTGTTTAGGGAAGGGTTTTATTCAAGGATATTCCTAGTGCTAAAGAAAGAAAATGGTTAGAGATCAGTTCTGGATCTTTCTTTCATAATCCTGTTTGCAATAGTGCCAAAATTCAAAATGATGTAACGTCACAACCTGTTACTTCTTCTTCCTCTTTTAAGTTTCCTGGTAACACTAGACTTTAAGGATGCTTATCATCACATCCCTATTAATCCTATATTTTAGATGTTTCTTAAGGTTTTATGTGCCTGGATCATATCACCAGTTCTCTGCCTTACCCTTTGGACTATCCATTGCACCAAGAGTGTTCACAAAGTGCCTAGTTCCAGTTATAGCTCATTGCACGCTATAGGGTATCCACATTTTTTTCCATATTTAGACAATTAAAAGAGTCTTTTTCAAAATAACTGGAATCTCTCTGTTGGGTGAGACATTTCTTGCACAAGCTGGGATTTCAAGAGAACATTCAAAAGTATTTCTTGACTCCCTCACACAGGATTGTGTTTCTGGAATATCAAACAGACACCTCACTATGGAGAGAGTTTTTCTTCCACAGGAAAAACATGACATTTATATAGATCTATTTCTAAGGTTTTCCTGTCAGATTTCTGTCACTGTGAGGGAATACCTCAGGATTTTGGGTCTCATGGCATCTATGATTCTCATGATACCTCTGGCAAGACTACACATGAGAAAGATGTAGTGATATCTGCAATCCCTTTGTTCCCAACATCAACACCAGTTATCTTTTCATATTACGGTACTGAGGTTTGTCAGAAAATAAATCTTTTGATGGAGGCAACAGATATCCTTAAATCCATGTCTCTTATTCTCTTTCCCTTCTACAAAGCAGTCAGTTACCACAGATTCTTATACTTTGCTTGGAGCGTAGTTTCAGGTGGGATAAAAGTGCAGGGCATGTGTGACACGAAGGACAGATGCAAGCACATAAATATCAAGGAGATGCTTGGTCTGATCAAGGCACTCAACTGTCTGAACCATCTGTGGTCCCAGGGATCTCTTCGAGTGGTTACAGGCAATACTACAGTCATGTGGTACATCAACAAGCAAGGGGGAACAAGGTCATACCCCCTTTACAGACTATTCTTGTTATCTTGAGATATAGCCTCACAGTACAGTCTAATTCTACAGGCATTCTACATTCCATTAGAGCAGAACTGTATAGCAGACATGCTGAGCAGGACCAGGGCAGACCCTCACTAATGGAACTAGATCAGGATGTTTTCCAAGATTTGATCCATCTATGTGGAGTTTCTCAGGTACATCTGTGAACAATCAACTGGAAAAATAGTGTTCCAAGCTCCATGCAAGAAGGCCTGTTAGACAGATTCCTTTTCTTTTCTTTGGACAGGAATGTTCCTGTATGCCTGTCCACCCTTTTCACTAATATCCAGGGTACTTCTAAAAGTAATTCCTGCAAAATCATTGTTTTGACTCCCTTCTGGCCCAGACAACTGTAGTTCTCCTTTCTTTTGGAAATGGTCAGGGGCAATTACCACAAGCTTCATCACAGAATGGATAATCTCACACAAGAATAGGGGGTTTGATACACCCCAGCATCAACCTTCTTCAGTTGACTGTCTGGATGATAGGGTCTTAATTCCCTTTAGGCACCCATTTTGTGAGGATGTGCAGCAGGTACTAATGGAAGCAAAGAAACCTGCTACGAGAAAATCCTATATTAGCAAATGGAAACATTTTCTGGTTAGTGGTAGCAACATAATCAGCATCCACTTGGACTAGTTGTTCTCTGGTTTCACAATACTTGTGTGGGTTACTCTCCTATGACCTTACTTATTCCTCTGTCAAGGTTAATTTATTGGCCATTTCACCTTGTCTGCCCATAGATCTCCTCTTTCAAGGCAGTCTCATGGCAAAATGTTCTTGAAAGGGGTTTTGCATAAAAGGCCTCCATATAAACTGGTGGCCCTCCTTGGGATCTTAATTTTATGTGAGAGAAGCTAACACTTTATCCATTTGAACCAGCTAATCTGGCTGACTTGAGATTCTTACCATGGAAAACAGATTTACTGATTGCATTGACCTCTGCAAGAAGAGTATCTGAGTTTGCAGGCTCTTATGGTGAGTCAATCCTACCTCATTTTCCAAAGAGAGAGGGTTTCTTTGTGAACTAATCCTTCTTTTATACCTAAAGCAATATCCAAGTTTACTTTAACCTAAAGTATCCATCTACCCGTTTTCTTTCCTGTAGCTGAAATTGAACGAGAACAGATATTACATACTTTGGATGTCCACAGACAACTCAGGTACTATCTTGACAGAACTAAATCTTTCAGATCTTCAGATCAATTGTTCATTTCTTGAGAAGGAAGAAGAAGAAGGGGCAACCTGTATCAAAATAAGCTATTTCCAAATGATGGTTTAAAGCAATTACTTTTTGTTATAGTCACCATGACAAATCTGCTCCAGGCAGGGTCATGGCCCACTCTACCAGGGTCTTGGCTTAATCTATGGCTTTTTGGAAATAGTTAGATTCTAAAAGTATTCTAGATGCTGCTACCTGGTCCTCTCTACATACTTTTACAAAGTAGTATAATCCTGATTCATTCTCTATGTCTAGATCAACCTTTGTTATGACCATTGTTCAGGGACACATAGACCCTTCTCCTTCCACCTCCCAAATATAGTTAGCTATGGTAATCTATCCATATAGCTAAGACTATTGCAGCAGTGATCAGTTTGATGAACACATTACAGCTGTGTGAGATGAACTTACCATAAGAGGAGATGTTTGAATGGTCCCTGCTACAATAGCCACTTGAGCTGCCTGTCAATTTGGGTGCATGGAAGGTGCTCTGAAGCTTTGGAAGCTGGCTGGTTGTTATACCCTTGGCAGGTTATAATCCATATCGCTAAGGCTACTGCAGCAGTAATAATTCAAGCATCCACTGTTATGGTAAGCTCAAATTACACAGCTCTGCTCTCCATATGTTTAATGGAATGCTCCAATGAAGATGGCCCATAAATGACAGTGCAGTTACTGCCGTAACATAAATACCCACAGTAGCTTCATGGTTTCCAGCATCATTTTAAAAAGGTATATGCTTTAGCTTGTCATTGGTTAGCTATCTTACCCCCTTTATGAAAAACTGTGATTATGGTTAATTAGGTTATTACTAGAATCATACAAGACTGTGGCTTTTGATGCTTCAATAAAGCATGGAGTTTAATATGTTGTAATGCCTAGATTCTGACTAAAAGTGCTTATTACCTTGATTAAGAAGCTATATTAATCAAACTATTAAAGCCTTTACCTGGAGTGTGTCCATCAGGTCAGCAATGAAGCCTGACAAAGGTGGGCAATATAGGGAAATTATGGACTACCCAAGCAGTGCCATGAGGCCTGATACTGCAAGTTGAGACTGCCACTATCATGGAAGATGCATTGTTTTCCTATAATGCCAAATCTGAAGGCCATTGTTGCACTGAACAAATTACCTCTGTTTTTTTTTGGGGGGGGTGGGTTAATTTCAAAGAATGCTTTTATTGTTTATTTTTTTTTTAAGTATAATTCCTTTCATAGTGTTTTTATATATATATATATATATATATATATATATATATATATATAGTAGAGTACTTTGTGTATTATATGGAAGCAAATAGTGTGGCACAGTGGCTATCTGATATGCCAGAAATGCTGATTTTACTGCTGTATATACACCATTTATTATGGTAAGTACTTGATGATGGTGTGTATAAGCATGATAGCATGGTTGTAAAAAAATAGAATAGCATGGCCTACATGAATTCCTAGTGAAGGGGAGTTAAAACAAGGACTGTGTACTTAGCTTGAAGAAACTAGCTACAGTGATGTGTATGTTACACCAGACAACAGTCAATGAATAAATTTCTCTGATTGCAAATCTGCATTTGTGGGTGTGTGTGTGTGTGTGTGTGTGTGTGTGTGTGTGTGTGTGTGTGTGTGTGTGTGTGTGTGTGTACAAAATTGTTTGAGTGTGTCTGTATGCCAGTTGCAAAACATGGAGAAAGCAACTTTTGACATTGTAGTTCTTAGGTGAATTTGAAATTTTACTTTGCATGTTATGAGAGAACACCACTTTTAACAACACAAGTTTATTTTGTGTAAGACAACAAAGCATGCTATTTTGACAAACCAATACTGTACTTTTATATGTGAAGCACTTTGGGCATGCGCGCATACACACACACACACACACACACACACACACACACACACACACACACACACACACACACACACACACACACAAAGAAGCTGGGCCCTATGTATGCACTTTTGACAATGCTAAAACTACTGGCTTTTTTATGTTGAACAATCACAGTCTGACAGCTTTATATGGATTCCTGGAAATTTTTTGGATAGAGTTAAGGATGATTTGTATACTGATGATTTAATTTTTGTGCCTATAGATGTCAAGGACTTGTATTCACCATTCCTCACCATTTAGGTCTGGACTAGTTTTATGAGTTTTTGTGTTTCAGCACCCAAATAAACCATAATAGAATTAAAAAATTAAGAGTTTTAATGAACCTGGTTTTAAGTAACAACTTCATTATTTTTGAGGGTCAGCTGTTTACGCCGACTAAAGGTTTAACCATGGGGGTCTCATGTGCCCCCATTTTTGTCAACTTGGTTGACTGGGAAAATCAATATATTTCTTCATTCTGAATATTAGTTGTTGGTCCCTATATGGGCATTTCCTTGATGATATTGTTATTTGTAGACCAGGACACTGTACAGTTTGAATCATTTTTTTACAATATATGGTGTCTACCGCTGAATTTTTAAACTTCACCATGGAATTCAGTATTGATCAAATTAATTACCTAGATATTTCTGTCTTTAAAAATAGGGCAAAAAGAGGGTTTGATTCTTCCATTTAAAAGAAACCCACCTAGTTGAACATCTTTTCTACATTTTAACAGCTGACACTCCGTGCATCAGAAGATATCTTTGGTTAAAGGACAGTGTGTTAGACTTTCCAGAATTATTTCTCAGAATTGCATGTTTGATC
>NC_056731.1:1973441266-1973459742 GCF_019279795.1 Protopterus annectens
TAGGATTGCCAAGCAGTACCTTGTATCACCTTGAACTTGGAGCATTTAGGATATTAACAACAGCCATCCAGCACTAGCAGCATCATACCTCCTAGACAGACTCATACATGGTACATGGCAGTGCAGGTGAAGTGTTGAGTCTTTGACATTATATGTATCGGTGTAAAGTCACAAAGATAAAACTTGGCACATGCAGTGTAAACTGTAGACTGTACTGTTCAGTGCATGGTTGACACACTCTGTCCATCAGGCATTCCTTCACATACTATACACAAATACATATGTGATATGATTACAGCCATCATCAGTTCCACAATGATCCTTAGACAGATAGAGGTGTGCTAAGCACACTAGAGGGTGGAGGGTGAACGACTGGTGTCATTATGAAACATGCAGGTCTGATGACATTCACTTAACTTTACATTCAGGAGCACTCTCATCAAAAATCTGAAGATATGTTTTTTTTTTTTTTTTTGTGGTCCTGTCCCTGGATGTGGAGGGATTGTAGGTATAGGTTTGATTTTTCTCTTCTCTACTTAAGTACAGATGTTTTAACTCCATGGATACTTTTTTATTGCTGTGTTTTTTAATTCTCCCCAAAGGCAAATCAAGTTTTTTTTTTTTCATTGTTATGTTTTTTTTATCTCTACATGTTGTTTTTCAGAAGCTCCTTCATGGTTTGTTAACCCTCTATAAATTCCTAACTCTGGTCGAGTGAAGGTCACATCTGGCTTATGGCATATACACTGTTCCTTAATGATATGGACAGGACTTCTCAGGAACATTAATTGGTCACATCATGACAGTTTAAGATAGAGTTTGCATGACCAACATTACACTGTTGATACTCTTTGTAGTGACTCCCCAGGACAGGGTGACCATGACTTGGATGGACTGTTATGTCCTTTCACATGACGTGGAAGTCCAACAACATCTAACATGTAGAGGTTTCCACATCCATGGATAATGAAGCTGACCAGACCACCTATATTGTATGTCCAGCACAACCCTCATGCATACTGACACATCCCTTGCCTCATTCATCTTTGTCTGGCAAATCCTTACAAATAGAGGCTGGCATGGATGGTGTGTGATCAATCATGCTCTGCAGGCAAATCTTCACAACATTGTTCCTGTCCACCACTTTTTCCATAATTAGTGAACATCCTCACTTACACCTTGCAGCACCCTCAACATATCATTAATTTCAGCCATGTTAGTGCACTTTGATCCTGAAGAGCTCTATTGCCAGGTGCCCATGGTGCTAAAATTTATAATAATGCTTACTGCAGCATATAATAAAATATTCCTATCAGTATACGTTCTCATTTATGAATGAATGATTGTAATAGCACTAAGAATATACATTTCAAGAGTACTATTTTTATTTATTTATTGATTGGGAAAGTCTGACTAGATTCCACAGATCCTGTTTTCAGCAGAGGCCCAGGGAGAAATGCTCCAGAAGCATGTCTTTAGAATGTGCGAGGAAACCAGAGTACCTGGAGAAAACCCATGTGAATGCAGGGAGAACATGCAAACTCCACACAGAAGGCACCCCAGCTGAGAATTGAACCGGAGAGCCTCTTGCTGTGAGACGACAGCGTTAACCGCTGCACCACTGTGCCACCCACTATATCACTACTATAGATGTGCTTTCTACCTATCCATTATTTGAATAAATGTTATGAATATGTTTTATGAATATGTTTATTTACATTTATTTATTTATTTACATTTTGTTGACCAGTTTTGCTCTGCTGAGCTGTGGACATTTTCGGAAGAGATGTAGGTTTTAAGAAAAAAACACAGTGATGATGCTTAGAAAAGAAACAATATACCTTAAAAAACATCAAAAGTAAAAAAGTAGTGTAGAGCAGTGTCTCTCTCTCTTTCTCTCTTTATATATATATATATATATGCTCACAGACACCCACACACACACACACACACACACACATATATATATATATATATATATATATATATATATATATATATATAGATATATAGATATATATATATATATATATATATATATATATATATATATATATATATATATCAAGAGAGAGAGAGATCAATTATATATGTATGTATGTATGTATGTATGTATATATATATATATATATATATATATATATATATATATATATATATATATATATGTGTGTGTGTATAGATGGATCTCTATCAGTTGATCAAATTTTCAGAAACTCAAAATTCATATTGGCGACTCGATATGTTTGAATTTCTGAAAACCCAAAGTTTTTGAATGGAGATTGCAGTACAGTGAGGATCAGAACATTTACTGTTTTCCTCAATGTAGTGTGATCTCGGAGTTGATAAATATAATTAGCAGGGTGTGTGGGGGGGGGTCGGGGAGCTTGCCCCCTGCAAAAACTGTAAAAAAGATTTTTGTGTTTTTTTAATGTTTGAGTTTTCAGAAATTAGATCATATCATCTCACCGATATGAAGTTTGAGTTTCTTAAAACGTGATCAACTGACATACATCTATATATATATATATATATATATATATATATATATATATATATATATATATATATATATATATATATATATATATATATATATATATATATATATATATATATAAATATATATATATATATATATATATATATATATATATATATATATATATATATATATATGTTATACATATGTGATCAAGTGACAAAGTTTTAATTCCACTTTCAATATATAATTGGGAGTGATTTTGACATAATGGTGAAGGTCTTCACTTTATAGATGCATGGTAAAGGATTCGAGTCTGACCTCAGGTTATTGGCTTGACTAAAAATGGCCCTTCAAAGCAGTTTAGCCTGGTGTTCCTCTATAATTGGTAGCTTTTACTTTGGCTTTCTGATGAGCTTAACAGAAATGAAGTAAACAGTGACTCACCAAATGATGGAACATTTGGTATTTCAGCTGATTAAAATTATCTTACAAAGTTCTTATTTAAATGAAGCTTGGTTGCTGGTGAAAATCTCTATGGATTGCATTATTACCCACAGTACAATGATCTTCATCATTCTAGACAACTTTGTTCCTTCATGAATGTGCATTGTGGAGCATCAACACTCACTTCTGTCAGTCTCTAATATCTATCTGGCTGTGCATCTCATACTTGTGTGAACACCTCAGCTACCTGAGGTGCCTATTGTGATACTATAGCAGGCCTAGTTCACACCCAGACAGTCTCATTTGCATAGAACTGCCACTATGTTGACTCAAGACTTTGAACTGCGAAAATGGATTTTGTTAGAGGCCAGAGAAGAGTCCTAAGCTGGTCTATGAAAGAGACAAAAATGTTTCTGTCCCTTCAAACTGCCAGGTACAAAAAGAGGCTGGTAGAAACATGAGATGGCACAAGGTACACCATTCCACAAAGTAAATATGTGGACTTACCTGACAGGCCATCTAAGCCAAAAAATAGGGACCCCAGGTAACAGGAATAATGCCTCCATAACTAAGATGACCTGTAGAGGAGGGTGACCACACCAGATTACCCAGTGCATTGGTGAAGTACAGAATACACGTCCAGGGTACTTCGGGAAGTACCTTGTTCTCAATAAACTATGGACTGATAAGAGATTATTTAATTCTAATCTTTAAGTGTGTTCATGATGTTTTGCTAGCAGCTAATACAAGTATTGAAATGAAACATCACCCCTTAAAGACCCATAATAACAGAGGCTTTGTGGTTGTTCCTATTTGTGCTAAAACAGTGGCACTGATATGGAATGCTTTACTGCACAAAGTAAGAAAGGTAGGTAACGTGATGTTCTTTAAGCCAGGCCTTGACAACTGGTTGAGTAATAGGGTGCATGATCTGACACTGACAGGAGACAAGCTTAATGAAGGCCTACTTTGAGGCTATGACATTGTTTTTGCGTATAAACATTAAAACATTAAACATACTACCCTCTGCATGCTAATTCATGTAGCAGGATACAGTTTTATATTTAATGCTTTCCTTACCCATTTGTAAGTCACTTGTAACCCCTAATAGACATTAGGTTTGGGGGCTTCCAAGTGTACCTGCATGTATACAGTGGCATTTCTATTCTTGGCTAGCAGGTTGTAATATCAACTATTAGGTTTATGATAGATGTGCTGCTGTAGAGGTACAAGGTGTTTGTGAGCATACTGTCAGGCTTTACAATTCATGAGGTGTCGCATACCATAAGTCCACTGACTGCCCTGTGATGGTCAGAGGACATACACATACCAAGTGAACATACATTTATTTTTTAAAACATGCTGACATTGCCTCTACTATAGTAAACAATGCCATTTCTTCTCCCCTTTTGTTTTCTTGCATAAGATGACATTGAGCTTAGCAGGTGCACTTACCTCAAGGGGTTGGAGCATTTCACTTCCAGCTTCACAAATATCTCCTTTTCATTCCCTAACTTTCAGTTTATTTGCTATTGTTTAATCATTTCCTGTATATTAATGTTTACTTTATCCCATTTTGTCTCCCTTGGCAGGTGCAGAACAGCCTAGAGCATCTTGGCTGCAGCCATCTGCTACTGCAAGGGAAAGATTTCCATCCACTGTATATCCAAGGATTGTCTCATTGAAGAGAAGCAGTGTCTAGTCTCTAGTGGGTAGCCAGGAATGTGCTCCTCCACTTGAGCAAACCAAGATACAGGCAGTAGTAAAAGATACAACTCAGAGGGCAGTGGATATATGCTAAGGCCCATACCAGTGTCGCTTTCACTCAGTGCAAGACTTGCTGAACTGACAGGTTCCAGATCCAGACACTGAGCCAGCAGAGACATCTGTACCAGCACTGGGGTGTGCTTCCTCTGACACTCCTGGACAGGGATCTAATCTTTCGTTCCCCAGCCAGTTTGCTAGTGCAACTGCCCTGTGTTTTCTTATTCACCATCTGTACATCATTCTTATTGTATCATACTCACACAGTGTGCATTGTCTCACATTCATCCCATTACCAGTTATCCCGTCTATGCCTGTCTGTCCATTTATCTGTCATGCCCCTTTGTGAATTGTGCCTATCATTTGATCAGCCATCCCTCTCCACTTTGTCTTGTTTTCATATTTCCCCTTAACACAGAAGTTTTCTGCAACTGATACTCCGAATCTTGATTCCCTATGACCTTCTACCTCTTCTCTAATATATTGAATAAAGGGGGTTTATACCCACAGAAAAATGAATATACCATCTGCACCCACCTCATCCAGTTCAATACTCATTTTACATCCTACTTTGTTTCCCCTTGTCTTCTCTTCCCCTTTCTTCCTACTTTACTATCCACCCCTTTTCCAACCACATAAATCAAATAAACTACAGACTATCAATGGATACTTTCATATTAAGTCTATTGGTACAGTGGATTTCTTCACATGCCAGAATTGCTATACCACTGTATGTTCAATATCAGACAGTGAAGTATCACGATATCAGTGCAAGGCTATAATTGCCTGCTTATTTAACAGATTTATAAACTTATACCATGTGCCTTTCAAGTGTATGTTAAGTATTGATGCATGACTTGTCCTGTACCCTTTTTCCTAATTTACACAGTTATAGGTCTGCACATATTGGTTGGGAACTTCTCCATAAGATGCATATATATGAAAATCAGCACCCCTATGCTTGAATATACCATATTTGCATT
This sequence comes from Protopterus annectens, assembly GCF_019279795.1. Lineage (NCBI taxonomy): Eukaryota > Metazoa > Chordata > Ceratodontiformes > Protopteridae > Protopterus > Protopterus annectens. Next base: position 1,973,446,943 of record NC_056731.1, read on the forward strand.
CTTCTTAACACGAGTGTTTCACTGATTTCACTTGCACAAACGTGTATTGCATGGGGAGGGTGGCCTAATGGTTAAGGTACTTGCCTTGCAAACACAAAGTGCAGTGTTTGATTCTCACAAGGTATAATTGGCTAGGCTTAAAATGGCTCGCAACGGCAGTTAGCTTGCTACTAATCTATGAACCTATGACTTTGAGTACCATTCTAAATATTAAATTATCAGTGCAAGAAAAAAATGTGAATTTATTACTAAGACAGCCCCAAACTGCTAAACATGTTTTTTCTATTCTGTATTTTGAAAACTGAATGTCTGATGTATGTAAATTCATGCACATAGATGGATATAAACAACCCCCTACACACACACACACATGCACGCACGCATGCACACACACACACACACACTCACACATGCACAGATTATTTTTTTATGAATATATGCATGGCTTTTCTTGACTGTTTTAATGTAGCACTAAAATTTTACCACATTGCCAAGAAATTATGAAATACCCTTCTGTAAAGAACAAAATTTAGGAAAAAAGCAAGGAGAATTGAACTGTAGAGACTTTACCATAAACAGAAATGAATGCTGGTGAATGGATTCTTAGGCAAATCCAGACCTCACACACTGAAAATAAATCTTCGAAATATTTAACAATCGAGTATGCTTCAATACTATATTCATGTGCACATCTGAAATCTGTCAGTCCACATAAATCACACACACACACACACACACACACACACACACACACACACACACACACACACACACACACACACACACAGACCACACAAGCAAATATTGCTCCTTTTCTGTCATACTGTCTGTCTCATACAGTGTCATTGCCTGGGATTCAATAAACTTTGTACTTCGTGCAGGAATAGTGCTATTCCTGCATGGAGTGGTTCATTTCCGTGTAGCCACAGCAGCGCACCTTGCATATTCATGAAGGTATGCTGCTGTTTAGGCTAAATGGACATGAACCATGAGTGAGTGCGGGGGGCATCTTTAAGTAGTGCATGGACTACGGACATGCTCAGAAAGTGCACTTTCTAAACATGATCCGGTATAATATTTGAGAATGTTTCTTAATATTATGCCAGTATTTCAATGTCTGCAGACACTGAAATGAAATAAATGATCATTTCAGTGTCCATGGACACTGAAATGCATATGGCAGCAGGAAAGCAATGCAGGGGTGTTTGACAGGTTCTGTGACATACCCCCTGCATTGTAAAAGTGCAATATGACATTTTGCAACCTGCTAAAGCAGCAAATGTTGACAAAGGCACGAATAATGAGGGGAGAAAGCCCTAAAAAGGGACACTTCTTAAATATTGCCCTCACAAACTTAGAAAGTTGATAGAAAACAGGATATGTATTAGCATGAATTTCTGAAGGCTAGAAGCCTGAAAGTCAAGTGTATGCCATTATTTCCTGACTACAGTCCTCAATGACTTGTCAGAAAACCACAATACTCACTATATAACATAACATAATATAATAATAATAATAATATAATAAATCTGTTTTTTTACATGCTAAGGAATGTTTAAGCATAGCTAAACAGATATATGCGTTATGGCCCTCTGTTAAGCATTGCTTAAACATCCCATAGGAGATAAATAGAAACATACAGCTGAAATCATTAAATCGAGGTAGTGTAGTGGCTGGAGTCCTGGCTTTATGTTCAGGGTTCAACTACCCAGAGAACCAAGTTATTTTTATATGGGAAAGCAATGCTAAATTTTTTTTTTATTATTTAAAGTATGTAGTAACTGTTTTTGTCATCCATGGTAGTGTAGCTGGTGTAAAATGGAAGTGTGCATGCATGTAACATGAGAAATCACCCATGTATACACAAGTGTCCCATACAGTATAGTCACACCTCTTGCTAATGTAATGGAAACACATAGAGGGATGTCATGTAAAGTAAATTATAAACACCTACTAAATGAAGCCATTATTCTGATATTTTTTTTAAATGAAAAGCGAGCAATGGTCAGCAATGCCCAGCTATACTTTCCAGGTTTAAGCATTGCTTACACATGATTGCTAAGCAGCAGGTAGCTCAGCTAAGCAGATTTGTGCACTGTTAAGCAGTGCTCAGCAATTATCCATTTAAGCACTGTTCAACCCAGCTTAGTGGGTTTGCACATTGCTAAGCTGTGCTCAGCATTTTCAAAATGGTCCAATGATGGCACAGGGCAGGAATATGGCCTTATTGAAACCGTGCAGATGGGAATACAACCATAACCTGTTTAGTTTGATCTCTGCAGGAACATGTCTGGTGTTGGAGAGGGAGGGCACTTTTGTGCATAGAGCTGGAGCATTCAGGAGTCCAGGGTCATGGCTGAAATCCTTGTTGAAAACCATGATGAGAGACTGCTGCAGGGCCAGTACCAGGGCTCACAGTACAAAACAGAGGCCTTGGACCATCTCTCACATGATCTCACCAGTGCTACTGGCATCTTCCGACTGGTGAGCAGGTATAGCACCACTATGCTATCCTAAAGTAGAGGAAGGGGGAGCTCTTGCCCCAATGGATCCAAGGTGCACGGCCATGGAATGCTCCAATAGTGACTAAGTATCATTATCAAGTAGTTTGTAGCAAATACTAGCCTGAGAATGTGATAGACAGATATGTATAATGTTTGATTCTCTCCCCTACATCTGCAGCAGAGAGGGCTATGAGCATCAAAGCCCATGGTGACAGACTGCTGAGGCTGCACCAATAGGCTAGTGAGTACAAATCTATTTTGCAGTATATTGTTCAAATAACTAAGAAGGAGTACATTGCTTACTGCAAGTAGGTATACTGTTACTGTGTGAACTGAATAAACAAAAATGTTTGGCAGACTAATATTGATGTGCAATAAAACTAACTATAAAAAAATTGTGTTTATTCTGGTATGCTGTTGTAGATATTCAGAATGTATACAGATTCTCCACAGCAAACATGGCTGTGACAGCATACATTAACTGAGCTTCCTCTGTAAACCAGCTGTAAGAAAAACTGTAGATGGTGGAGCTGTAAAACAATATACAACTTCAGTGTGAAATATATACTCCATTAAGCTCTGAACCCCAAATTGTAATGTGTAAATTTTCAAATTGTGTTCCAGCCACCATTGCCTTGTGTTAACCTTTGCTTTCCAGATTGTAGTAATCCAAAGGATTAATGCACAGTACAATAACTGTCATGCATGCATCACAGGATTAAATGTCAGACTTTCTAAACAAGAGACTATTGGGCAGATACCAGTGAAACTAGAAACAGCAGTTGCTCAGTATGATGAGAAATAGCTTAGTTGTTAATTTTGCACACAAAGACATGGTTCGAATGCAGGGAGTGGTACTAAGATGTGTGCATATCTACATACAAGGAATCTGGAATAAATGTAAAAACAGTCAGGTAGTGTTAACAGATATTTTCTCCGCAGGTTGTACAGGTAAGGAAATGTTGGTAGTACCTGTATGAAGGGTATACTAATAAACTATGTCCAACTGTCCCATCACATGCATGCAAATGACAGCAGGATAGGTACATACAACATGCACTCTTCCCGATACATGTCTCTCAAGTGTCACGCTGTCATGGCTAGTGGTCACTGATGCCAATAACCTTGGACACAGATAGGAAACCAATTGAAGTATGCCAGTACCACATTCACATAACAGCACTTCAGGGTACCCCTCCTGTGCTAGATATGTAACCCTGACATGTACAAGTCCCCTCTAGGCATGTACCCAGAGTTGTCACAGTTTGCCATTACAATTCCAGGCTGACAGTTTAAGAGGCATGCTTGTGCTACAGATGCTATGGGCCATAGGCAGATGTAAAGTGAGGGCAGACCCATAGTGTATTGATCAGTACTGTTGTGGAAAATAGAAGCATAAACAATTGTTAATAGACTTTTTGTCTTTCCCGCCAGCCCTCAACTGGATCAATACAATAATTCATATACTATGAGTATGTTTTACTCCAAACCTAATGTTGGGACTTGTGTTATATTATCATTATTATATTTAATTGTTTGCATGTTAACATACCTTGTTCAAATACCATTGTTGGTGGCCTGTTGCCGTCAATGTTATTGGCATGCTGTTATGATGCATACTGTTGCTCCATTTATGCCTGTGTTCATTTTGATATACAACTGTTTCAAATCTGTTTAATGGAGATAATTGGAACACCCATGCATGCTGTTATAACTAATCTGGAAATGTGTTGTTCATGACTAACCAACATAGTCTTTAAAACCTCAACACCATAGCACATTTGGGAAGGCAGATCCCAGTGTATCCACCTTTCCCACCTCATCTGGCCAAAGTCCCTGGCCCCAGCGTGTCTGGGACCCAACCCAGGCCTTCCTCTTCTACTGGTCCTGCACCACCTGTGGGTGGAACCACCTCAGGGGATGGGGCCCGTCCTCCCCCTGAGAGCAGGTGCTGACAGGAGCCTGTCACCCACAGTCAAGTCCGGGGTTTGGTGAGCAGTGCCATACAGTCAGAGTTTGTTGGGCATCTGCACCAGATTGAGGGCCAACTGGCTCACCTCAAGGTGCAGGCTGCCCCTCCTGTCCAGGTCCTAGCACAGCCACATTTGGGGCCATGAAGGAGCAGTTGTGACTGCCCATGGTGTGAGGACCTCAGTCCCACTGTATCCATTTGGGTGCTCATGGGCTTTGGATTCCCAACCACCATCCCCATCAAAGGTGTTTACTCCTCTGTGTATAATATACCACCCCCTGTCTGCTGTCTTATCTGTCTGCAAATACAACCTATCCCACCCAACCTACCTCCCCAAACATACCTACAGCCCTTCCCAAACATCCCACTCTCACCTTAAAAAAAGTGCATTTGTCTCGCAAAAAAAAAAAAAACATTGCCCCATACATAGCTCTACATTTCACCTACATGTACAGTAAAACTAAACAATCAACCCACTGATTACTCTGCAAATGTCTGTCAGCAACACCCCTCCCTGTGGGGTGTGAGGCTATAAATTCCAAATTCTATACATGTAATTGACAACTGTTGCTGCTGAAGAAATGTAGAGCTATGGACCTTTACTACAGCCATCCTGCATATTCCTAGCTGCTTTCTGCTTGCCCCCATTTCACCACTTTCCTATCACCCTTTTTTCTTTTCTTTAAAGAAAATTAGAGCGGGTGTAAGCGGTGCTAAGTGAAGCTAAGAGTGTTTATTTAACCATCTCTTAGCAAGGCTTAGCGCTGCACAAACCCGATTACAACTTCTTAAAAGTGCCTTAATCACTCTGTCTCCATCATCCCTTGTTCTGCCCAGCAACAAAAGAATCAGCCCTGCCAAGTCTCAAACCCAGGAGCTATGGTGCACTACAGTCACAGCAATGTACCACTACACCATGTAAGCTGTTGCAATCCTCAATGCTTTAACAAACATATCATTCATTCTGGCCATTTAACATTAATGTAAAAGTAACTCCTAGGCTGGGACCCAGGACCCTGCACACAACAATCACAGCAACATACCACTACACCATCTGAGCTGTAGGATGGTGTAATGTTTTTTCAAACATATCATGCACAATCAACAGTCATTCAACATAAGGGGGAATTATATATCTGTAGTACTGTTGATATATATATATATATATATATATATATATATATATATATATATATATATATATATATATATATATATATATATATACATATATATACATATACATACATATATTCATACATATATTCATATATATATATATATATATATATATATATATATATATATATACACACACACACTGATAACCAACTTCTTACTGCAACACATCTGCAAAAAGCCTGACAAACTGGGGGGATAAAGGGCAAATAATAGTGAGATCTGTGAAATATGGCTGTCATATGAGTAGAAGTCTGCTAGAGTGGCATGGTTTGCTTTAACATACAATGCCAGATAGATTACAGGTCTAAAACACAAATGAATGTCATTATTTGCTGATGTCAATGCTCACATCATCCCAGTTATTTCTCAGAAATCCACAACTGTTGTGGCCAACAGACAAAACAAATGAGCCACACATCAGGACAGTGTCTAGATATCTGGACAGTAGAGAGGTATGACCACAGTCATGTAACAGAATGGAAAAACCCATGTCAACTGCCGACCATGTCACCCAGCACCTTCTGAAGCACAGTAAGACCAACACGACACTAACCCAAATCAGCTCTGGGCAATTACCCATGTATATCCAAGTATGTCATGCAGGAATTGTAGGGGAAAGCAGATAGTGGTGCATAAATGTCCACCTACAACCATTTGCATCTCAGTCACAGCAACATACAAGTACCCCAAATGAACTCTAGAGTAGAATGACTGTTTGAACGAACATATCCTGATTCCCAGTCACACAATACACTGACAGATACTGGCCCACCTGAAAGTGTATTGGGAATCCTGAGGTGTTAAAGGACCTTTCTCAGTCTGCCCCCACAAACATACACACCTGATAGACCACCAGCAGCCGTAGCAGCATGCACAGTCAGATAGAAAAAGAATATGTGCAACTTCCATCTGCTACTCTCCCTACCTAGCCAAACATTTGCACATAACACTGCTACACAATCTTGGCAGTCACTTCACAATGGCCAGACATGCATAACGCTCATTTGTACTGATTTCCGCAGAATGTCCAGGGTGTGAGACCATATTCATGGCCAATGCCGCATACCACTCCTAGGAGTCTGCTAAGTCAATGGGATGATAACTTGAGTGCAGGCAATAAATAATGATATTACATACCTTTGACCCTCTTACTGCAAGACATCTGGAGAAAGCATGACATACGTGGGGGACAGGAGGCTGGAAAGAGGGACATATCTCACATAATGGTGTTACAAACAGAAACAGTTAGTGTCACAGGCTTTGTTGTAACATAACGTCTATGAAGGATATGATGTCTGAAACACCAATGGATGTCAACAGATATTGACTACAATCCTCACATTATCCTACTGCTTCCGCAAAAACAGACGTCATCTGAGGAACAGACCAAATATAACAGGTGAACCCCTGGGCAGTCTGTGGACATCAGGACAGTTGAGAGGTATGTCAGAGACATATCACTCTCAGATGTCAAGACACACAGAAAATGCATGTCCAGATGAACCCTGTTAAACTATCAACCCTCTATGTGTATAACAGCACAACTGACTTACAATCTGTAACCAGTTCTGGAGATTTGTTCCCCATGTTGCTAATCTGTTTCCACATTTCCTCTCCTGAGAGGTATTATCACCTACTGTCTGTGAAGCTGTAGCCCCCACACCTCCATAATGTACTCCACACAGGCAAGGGAAAGGGGCAAGGCCCACATGAAGGCCGTCATTATAGCACTGCGATGCTATGGCATTGGCAAATGGAAAGACAACACAGCTACTTTGGATGCAAGTAGCAAGTGGGGGACATTGATTGGTGCACAGGCCATCACCTGCTCATGAACAGTACCTACAAAAGACAAGCTGTTGCCTATGCAACACTGGTTTCAACCCGTCTACACAAAAACATACTATGACTACACAAACCTAACTAATTGCATTGTTGTGAGTTACTTCTGAGCACTATAACAGGTATGTCAGTCATGTAAGCATGTAATGGAATGCAGAAGGGGGATGCAATGATGTCAAATGGGGCATTAAGCACTAGGCTGCAACAACACCTGATGGAGTCACATGCTGCTGTCCAGCACCTATGGCCATTTGTGCCTGCCCTGCCTGCATTGACATGGAGCACATCTTTGACCCCTGACCCACCCCAGCAAAAGTCATCTCATGTATGACTACTAATGGAGTCTTTGTTGTCCAATACTAAGTATGTAACTGGTATGCCAGCTACCTAGGATGTTGCAATTAGTCATATGTCACCTGTGAATGCTACTCTGATACATATGCTTGTCTTACAAATGTAATAGATGCACATGGGGTATGTGCATACTACATGACAGGTGCAGATGTATGTGATGAACTGTATGCAATATACAAAGCCCATACCTGCCAACTATTCAGAGTGTTGCAGACTGACCACATGACTGCCTCATATTTGTAGTCAATTGTAGTCAATGCCTCAGACAGTTGCGTATTGTCCAGCACATCATTGGCAACCCATTCAAGATTGCAGTCATAACAAAGTAGCATACATTTTATTGTCAGATGTCATGTCCTGCAGAGTACACCTGTACATGTGACACTGTCTTTGTTGGAGAATAAGTGTGTTTCAGCTAGATTCATAAAGTGACAATATTTACTGGCTTTTGCCCATCACTTTTGTGTGCCTTTGTGCAGATTTCATGCTCTAACAGGGGCTAGGTTTCTTACCATGGCACCCATGTCAATGCAAGTGTGCCTTGTCCTGTAGAATGCTGACATTTGTGCAGTCACTGACACCTGCTGTCTAGCTGTGGAGAGCACACCAACCTTGCCAGGTCACTCATCCCATCATACATGTAGACCCCAAATGGAAGACTGCAAATCCACAGGAGGTGGAGTGTTGAACATTAGCATACACATACACACCTCCAGGTTGGCCAAACAGTATGCCACACAGGTGACATTCCAAGTGCAGTAAACAGTTGACAAAATACCATCTCAAATGATAGCTAGCTACGAGCCTCCAAACATGACTATGGACACCCACCGCACCTATTGGAACCTGCTGGAATCTGTCAGGGTTCAGTCATCTACCCTGCTCCTGGGTGACATCAAATACTCAACCATAGTGTGCCTGACCTATGCCACCTGAACATGAATGCACATAGATTTGTCAATGGAAATGCAGTGGAGCAGCCAGTCAACACCCCTATGGCAGGTGGGAATCTCATGTACCTGGTCCTAACCAACATGAGTAGCCGCTGTAGCAATCCTACAGTGCCGTCTCCCTTGGTAATATCTGCCCACATAGCCATCACTTCTCAGGTCACCATCTCCCCTGGCCCCCCACCCCCCCTTTAGAGTGTCAAGCAGAATGAACTGTACACAAATGACTATATATCCCCTAAGAGCAGGCAGAAGTAGCTGTACAGCCAGCATCCCATTTGCTGGAACTAGCAACAGTGTCCAGGCCCACACCACAATACTATGAGTGCACCCACATAGCTGTATGGACTCAGCAGTACCTGACAAGGCAACATCATCTCCCTCAAGATTGGGTAAACACCTGTGGTGGACAGCAGCAATACACAAATACCATAATAGGTAGAAGCAAAAAAAACAGGTGCCTCATTGGAAGCAATGTCACTTTGTTCTGTACAAGCAAATAAGGGCACAGGTGATGTACCCTAAGGCTGTCCTTGAGTGCAAATTTGACACATCCACCAAGGCCCATCACAAGGCTGTCTTCACATATGTCTGCCATCTCAGAGGCAACAACCCAGCCCACCCTGTACTGGTGGTCAATCACACCACATACACACACAGCATAGCTATAGCTATCCCGCTGCAGACAGGTTAAGGGAAAACATCACCCCCTGTCCCACCATCAGTATAGGTGGATATGCACAGCACCCTCAACCCTGCCCTCATCATCAGGAATCAGGTACATCATGTCTACTTAAAGCCAACAAAATAAATCTCCATGTGAACATGATAACATCCCTGTCTACATCCTACATGAACTCAGGTATATGCTCCCAGCTCCATTATACACTGTACTCAAGCAAAGCCTGAGCACCATTGACATCCCATCTGCTAGGACGATGGCTACTCTCATCCCTCTACACAAAGTGAAAGATGAATGGTGGATTATGCAATTTTCAGGCTCTCATTGGGGGGAGCATGACACATGAGGACTAGGAGTGCAACGCAAGCTCATAATGTGCTGATAGATGACAGGGGTATGATTTGGTTGTGTGGCTAATGATAAACAATGTTGATGTTTAGGTTCTGTAAAGAACATTGACCAATGTATGATGTCCTGTAATGTGTTTCTCTGTTTATGTCTTCCAGGTGAAATGCCACATGTCCGTCAGCCCCAGTACTCTGCAGCTAAAAATAAGGCTATTATTAACCTTATCATCCAGCACCATGGGGTGATGTTTGACTGTAGCCAATAGGATCTGCAGGTGTGGACTGCCCTGTGGGATGAGCTTGTCCACAGGGTGAACAACATTGGCCACCATGGCCGCACAAATGATCAGGTCAGGCATTGTGCGACTGACATATGTCATGCCAAGCAAAGGGCTGCTACCATGGCCAAGGACTGTAACTCTAAAGGTGGGGGTCCTGCCACACAGGCCCAACTTACAGCAACAGAGGAGCTCCTTGCCAACCTTGCGGTAGCCCGTACACACTAGCCAACACAAGAAACTCAAGTCGTGGAGTTGGGTGGCACCCATTCAACAGGCAAGGAGTGTCCAGGTAAGGCCACAGTGCACATCAATTGAATCATGTAGCAGTCATACTGGCTACTGTAAAGTATCTAGATGCATATGTGAGGTCAAACTGCATTTGTGGTAGAGGTTTAGTAATGCACATAAGTACACATCTATGGTGAAGGATAGCAAAATGTGTACTATCAGAGCTTGTACTGTACATGTGCAGAAAAGTAGTATTCATCTTGTAACAATGCCAAATGTAAGTCTGCTGACAATACCTCTCCCCCAAAACTACATAGGTATCTCTGGTCTGGATGTGGGACATCAGACTGAAGCCGTTGAGTATGGAATTGTCCTGTTGTGGCTCACCAGTACCCCAAGCATGTTAAGATCATGCATTTTACCATGCACACAACTGTTACTCTCAGCCATATTGTGATATCTGCATGTTCACTTGTGGTGGTGTTAACTACATTGCATCACAGTGATCATCGCAGGGGCCTGTTTGCAGGTGATATAACATATCTGTAGCATACCTCACAACCTGTCATTGCAAGAAATCTGGACAAAGACTGAAAAAATGGGAGACAAAGGCCCAAAACTAGGGAGATAGTTTATAAATTACTGTTATACAGTGCATATAAATGGTGTACACACACCTATTTGTGATATACAAAAATGAGAGCAAAATAAATCATTGCCAAACCCTTCCAACCTTTCATGTGACCTATAACCTGTACAATTCAATTGTAAAACAAGCAAATCTGTTAGGGGAACAATTATGACAAATGAAAAATATACAAGAAGATTGATGCATAAGTGTACACAGGCTGAAGCTAATAGTGTGTTGAAGCAGCTTTTGAAATAATTACAGCATTATGACTTCTTGGGTGCACACCTATCATCAATTACAGAAACTCTTTGATTAAAACCAAATAACGGTTAGCTGTCCTACCAGGATTTTCCTGGCATTTACTCAGTTGCCCACTACAGCAACAGCCATGGTTCACATAGAGCTTAAGAAGCAGCAAAGGAATCTCATTTTTGAAAGGTATCAGCCTGGAGAAGGGTACCATATTTCCACAGCATTGCATATACCATGGATCACAGTGCAGACAATCATCAAAAGGTGGTGAAAATATGGGGCAACAGTGACATTGCAAAGAAGTGGACATCTCTCCAAATGTGTTGAAGAGACAAGACTCGAACTGGTCAGGGAGGATGCCAGGAGACCTACAGCAACACTAAAGGAGTTGCAGGAATCTCTGACAAGTACTGGTTGTGTACTACATGTGACAACAATCTCCCATATTCTCCACATGTCTGGCCTATGGGGTAGGGTTGGAAGATGGAAGCCTTTCCTCACACAGAACAACATCCATGTCTGTCAAAATTCTCAAGAATAATACATCAGGTCACCCAAAAGCATGTGGGAAAATGTGTTATGGTGTACTGAGATCAAGGTTGCACTTTTTGGCCACAATTGCAAAGGGTTTGTGTAGCACAATCACAACACTGTGCATCACCAAAAGAACACCATCCTCATGGTGAAGCATGGTGATGGCGATATTCTGCTTTGGGGTTGCTGTTCATAAGCTGCAAGTCAGCTTGCAGCCAAGGTGGTGGAGATTATGAACAGTTCCAAATACCAGTCCCTTTTGGCCCAAAATTGTCATGTGTCTGCTAGAAAGCTGTACTTGAGAAGGAATTACTCTTTTCCACATGACAATGACCCAAACCAAACATACAAATAATAAGCAAATGGCTTCATGAGAAGACAATTAACATTTTGGAATGGTCCTGTCACAGTCCACACCTACATCTGATAAAAATGATGTGGTTCTCTGAAAAGGGCTGTGCACAAGAGATGCCCTCACAATCTGATAGAGTTGGAGGGCTTCTGAAAGGGGGAGTGTGCAAATATTGCTAAGTTGAGATGTGCCATGCTGATAGACACCTTCCCACGAGGACTGACTGCTGTTATTAAATCAAAAAGTGTTTAACAAAGAATTAGTTTAAGGGTGTGTACACTCATGCAATCAGCCTGTTGTACATATTTCACCTTCTATATGTTACTGATGTGTTTTTTCTTCAATTGGATTGCAAAGGTTATAAGTCACATTAAAGTTGGGAAATGTCATGACATGATACCTGTGGTCATGTTATATATCAGGAAAACATGTCATGCTAACAGGGGTGTGTACACTTATTATATCCACTATAAGCTTAGAAGGTTGTTAGTGTAACTTTTTGTTTTAACATACATGGACTGCAGGTGTTGAAGAGTGAAACGTAAACCATGTCATTAATTAGTGACATCAGTCATCAGATCATCCTAGTAATGTGTCAGACAAACACAGGATTTATGAGGAACAGACCAAAATTATGAGCCACACATCTTGATATTCAACAAAACTCTGTAGCCACACATCGGTGATAG